>NC_056731.1:359710759-359770759 GCF_019279795.1 Protopterus annectens | reverse complement strand
AGCCATGCAGCTAAAACACCTCATGTCCTTAAGGGGTCATTTGCATATATCCCATGGGCCTCCATTACAGAAGGTTTAAGGTATCACACAGTGAAGAATTTAGCTTGCTTGGGTTTTTCTTGCATCTTTTAATGAATGGCTTGTCGGTATGACCTATTTAACTTTTAGTTTGAATGTTTGTTAGGATATTTTGCAGGCACCTTAATGTTTATGGACATCAGCTGGGTTTAAAGACCCTGTGTTATGAAAGTATAGTCAAACTATCTATTTATGTCATATTGATGAGGTTAATAAAACAGTGGAAACATTCTTGGCCATGTTTATTGGGTTTGGCTTTATTGGCTTGAATATAACAATAAAGACTTAAAAAGTAAAAAAAAAAAAAAAAAAAACAAGTTACAGAAATTCAAAAGTCATATAGCTGAAATACTCGATGTCCTTAACAGATATTATAGGTATCACACTGTAAAATGTTTAGCTTGCCTGGGTTTTTCTTGCAGTTTTTATCAACTAGACAATGACTGTAGTACAGACAGGTGTATAATTTTACTCTTTTTACCACTGTTTAACAGTCTCATAGTTAGTGTATATATAAGAATGCTTGAGGTGTGGGGGGACCAGGCTCTCATATGGGGATACAGGGGCCTTGACTTTTTCCACAGAAACATTGTGCTTCTGAGTACTTTATGTTTTATTTTATGTACCAAGATTGATGCACATTGCTGCTTATTCAGTAGATCATGGATAAGGGGATAAGGCTGTTTTTATTGTTGCCCACTGGTATGTAGTCTTAGACTTAGTATATTTAAAGGTGTACGGGTGTGGGAAGCATGCATGTTATATTATATTTGTTCAATCAGGATTCATTGCTTTGGGTTTGATATGCCATATCTTTATCAAATGACAATTCAATGTTTGACATAATGGCATCTACATGAATATGCATGTTTTTGTAAGCAAATCCTGAATACTTTCTGGTTGATTCCCACCATATTGACTCAAAACAGTGAAAACTCCTAAAAGAATTTTAATATGATTTTTTTTTGGGGGGGGGGGGGGTACAGGTCCATTTTCTGTTGTGGTTGATGTTTTGTGTTTCATAGTATCATAGGATCATAGGAGGTTACTAGGCGAATGGCCCCAGGGCCCTTACAAGCCTAGCCAAGTTCAGCTCGTGTTCCCAAGGGTGTCTGGTTCAAGCAGACACTAAAATCAGCACCTATTGCCCCTGTCCGACAGGGACATAGCACAGGTGGAACCTCCTCGGTGAATTTCCTATTATTCATCCAGTTGTCCAAATTATGCTTAAATAGGGACAATGAGGAGCTTTGTTTAACATGAATAGGAAGCTTGTTCCAAAGGTGGACAACCTCTGTGAGACAAATCTGTTTCCATGTTTTATGCTCAACATTTGATCAAAGCTGGTGTGTGCATGTGTATGTGTGTGTGTGTGTGTGTGTGTGTGTGTGTGTGTGTGTGTGTGTGTGTGTGTGTGTGTGTGTGTGTGTGTGTGTGTGTGTGTGTGTATGTGTGTTTATCTATTTATGTATATATATATATATATATATATATATATATATATATATATATATATTTTGGTCTACTTCTAATAATTAAAAGACTACTTACCCCAAACTGAATTTACCGAAATGACAACATCGAACTGAATACACTGAACGATCACATTACCGAATTTTTTAGCACTAGATAGGAATCTGAAATTCAAAATCAGTTCTTCAAACAACAAACTAAGAGTTGCATACACTAAGCTGCTATTTTTAAACACCTTTATTGAATTATCACTTGTAACACAGGGAAACGTACATATAAATGAAAGTAAACAGTCCATATTAAGAAGTTCACATTTATAAATATTATGCATCACATATATTCTTCTATACAACCTGAGCAATCCAACATTACAAGAGTTGTTCAATTCCTACCTTTTCTTAAACCTCTTTCCCCCTCCAAAACATTTTTCTGCATGCATTGTTCCCATAATTTCCATTTTTTATATGTAATTTCCACCTACCCTTTTCTAAAGATCCCATTTCTTGTTTATCTCTGTCACAATATTCATTATTTCAAATATGGTTGGTTTAGACTTTGATTTCCATTTTCTTGTAATTGCTTTTTTGTCAGCCACCAGAATTAAACTTAACAGGACCTTACTATGTTTAGACAATTCAGATCCTGTAACCAAACTCAAAAAAAAAAAATAATTTCCTTAGTTACACTCATTGCTCAACCAGTATTTCTGACAGAGTACTCTTTAGGGAGTTTTTAAAGTCTGCCAGCTCATTACACTCCCAAAATATATGCTCCCAGCTACTTCTTTCTTTGCCATCACATTTCCAACATGTGCCACCTACCTGAGGAAAAAGTTTTGGATCTGTTTGGGGTATAAAAGTACCTATGCAAACATGTCCAAGCAAAATGCGAAAGCTTCTAGACTTTGTTGCATATTTGGGAGCCATACATATGTTCTCCCATTGTTTCTGTGCATTACTTATCTAATCTCTCATCACAGTCTTTTCTAACATCCTCTGACTGATTCCTATAATTATTGTGCAATACTTTAGTAGCCCTTCTAATTATCCCTTTTTTAAAAGCAGCTTCTGTTCTAGATTCAACTAAAAACTCAACAAGTACAGGTCTTTCACTTAGGATTCCTTTGCCTGTGCTCTGATATCAAGCCCTGATAGGAAAGACAGTCTGTATCCTGCAGTCCAAATGACTTCTTGGACTCTTCCTATTCTATTACCATACTCTCTCTAATTATATGTTCCTAATACCTTGGTTCATCTGCCAGATTTCTCCAGTAAATACAAACCCCTTCTTGCCATTTCTTTGTATCCCTAATTGAACTTATCCCTATTGGCAGAATCTCCTTTCTCTATCCCTGCATTGGCTTAGTTCTTAGAATCCCTTCTGCTACTTTATGAATATAATATTCTGTATGACTTGTTGTTACTCTCTTTAAAGATCTGCATCTGACATTACTCTCTCCTTATTTCTTGAATACCCCAGTTTCAGTCTTCATCCCTTTCCACTTTGAACTGTAGCTTTCTGCTTGTGTTATGTATCAGAGCCTTCGCTGTGTAGCTCTATAATATCCCCTGAAATCAGGTGGTCCTAGACCACCTTGTTCTATTGGAAGGATCATCTTATCCATCTTGACTCTTGCCCTTTTCTTATCCAAGATAAAATACTTTAATTACTATCCACAATTTTTCTCTGGTTGAAAAAAAATAGCTCTGACCTGTGTATAAAACTAACAGGACTAAAACATTTTTACTGCTTGTACCTTGCTATCCATATCCATAGGAAAGAGCTTCCAGTTTCTCATTTTTTTTTATTATCTTTTGTTTAGTCTCTTTCTACATGCACTTAGCTGCCATAACAGAATCCTTTTTATCCATGCTCCTAAATATTTTATTTTATTGTGTCTCCATAAATATAAGTATTGTTGAACCAATTCATGTATGGGTACATAGTTTACAGCTATAGTCTTTGTTTTATTTCCATTAATTTTATATTCTGAAAAAACTGGAACTCTTTCAGACTGTTCCACAACACAAAGCTGTCCTTTTCTGGTTTTATCAGGGACAAAATAATATTGTGTGCAAATAAGGCTAACTTTTCTTGATTACTGCACCAATTATATCCTTGAATTTCTGAATCCCTTATTTTCTTTGCCAATGGTTCTAAATATAACGCAAATAACAAAGGGGAAAGAGGACACCCCTGCCTGGTTCCTCTGTTCAGACAAACTTTTTCCTAATTAACCTTATTGTCCTACTCATAAAATTCCATCTTACTCAGCTGAATACTTTCTCTGCATCAAGACCCACCAACAACAGCATTTTTCTTACATTCTGCTTCCCTCTGGGTCATCAGTCTTCTATTAATGTTATCAAATGTCTGCCACCCCTCCACAAAACCACATTGATCCACATCTATCAGTTTTGGCAACACCTTTACCATTCTTTTAGCCATTATAGGCATGGTTTACAATTTAAATGGGCCTATATGAAGCTGGAGCTAATGGGTCTTTACTATCTGTAAGTATTGCAGCCACCACCAGTCTTCCAAACTTCCACTGGAATGCTATCTATTCCTGGAGACTTTCCTGCAGATTGGTTATACATCACTGTTCTACCTCATGTTCTACTATTATTATTATTATTATTATTATTATTATTATTATTATTATTATTATTATTGTGATTATTATTATTATTATTATTATTATTATTACTATTACTATTATTTTTGGCTAGATTCCCTGCAGTCAGCAGAGTTCCTGGGGCCTACTACATGCACAGAAATATTGGAGCTAAATATTTAACCCAGCATGCCTTAAAGTGCTGGAAACATGAAACAGAAGGTTCTGGAACACTTAGGACAAGACAGAAGAAGAAAAGATGTCAGTGAACCAGAAAAAGGGGCTTCGGGTCTGGAATTGCTACAAAGTTGAAAAGAAATCCTCACAGGCCTGCTCTGCCTTTAATACTGCTAGCAAATCACTCGCTGGACAGTAAAATGGATGACCTGAGGCTGGAACTCTACAGATGTGCCTGCATAACAAGATCAATGACAGTGCTGTTAGCTTAGAAGGCCTCACACTCTTTCATGCAGACAGATGTCAAGCTTTGTGTGGAAAGGCTAAGGGAGGTGGAGTCTGCATCTATGTGAATGAAAGACGGTGTAAGAACTGTGAGATTGTTAAATCAAATTGCTCTGATAATCTAGAGTTCGTGTCCTTAAAATGCAGACCCTTTTATGTACCTAGAGAGCTAAATGGAATATATGTAACAGTGGTATACATTCCACCCAGTGCAAACACCACCGAGGCCTTGAGCAATCTTTATAACTCTATCTGTGAGATGCAGAGGAAAAACTCAGGCATGGCACACGTGGTTGCTGGTGATTTTAATCAAGCAGATCTGAGAGAGGTGCTACCCCACTACTATCAGTTTGAAGATTTTCCTACAAGGGGTGCTAACACTCTGAACAAGGCATATTCCAACATCAAAGGTGCCTACAGAGCAATATAACAACCTAACTTAGGAAACTCTGACCATCTTGCCATCCTGCTTCTGCCAGCCTACAAACCAGCTCTGATCAGAAAAAAACCCACAGTTAAGCAGATCAGGGTCTGACATGAGGGGGCTTTGGACCGTCTCCAAGACTGTTTTGACAGTACCTGCTGGGGTATTTTCAAAGTGGCTGCTAGGTCAGATGAACTGGTGAACATAGATGATTACATGGAAGCAGTAACAGCTTACATCACTAAATGTGTTGATGGTGTATCTGACATCAAAAGCATCACAATCAGAGCAAATCAAAAGCCATGGCTCAACAACAAAGACTATGATCTGCTGAAGGCAAGAAATGCAACATTCAGGGCCAAGGACAAGGAGAGTCTCAGCAAAGCTAGAGCAAACCTAAAAAGGGGCATTAAAGATGCCAAGAGGGAATCTGGAAATAAACTACAAAGTCAGTTTGCAGACATGAAGGATATCAGGAGTCTCTAACAACAGATTACTGACTATAAAACCGGGTCAGCTCAATGTGAAGACAGCATTGAATTCCTGAACAGGTTGAACTCCTTTGGCAGATCTGAAGAGAAGAACAATGTGGCTGCTACAAGACTACCTATCAACCAGGAAGAATGGGTGCTCAGCCTTAACTCCAATGAAGTGAGATCTCAGCTTAAGAAAGTAAACCCCAGGAAGGCTGCTTGTCCTGATAAAATACTGTGCAAAGTACTTAAAGGCTGTGCAGACCAACTATGTTCAGTTCTAACTGATATTTTCAATACCTTCCTTATTCTTGGTAAAGTTCCCTCTTGCTTCAAAGTCACGAATGTTGTCCCTCTCCCAAAAAAAGCTAATCCAGCCTGCCTGAATGATTATAGACCAGTTACTCTAACTTCAAATGTCATGAAATGCTTTGAGACACTAGTTAAAGGGCATCTGTCAGCTAATCTTCCATCCACCTTTGACCCTCTACAGTTCGTTTATTGGGCTAACAGATTCACTGCAGATCTTATTTCAATGGCACTCCACCTCTCACTTGATCATCTGGAGGGAAGAAAGTACTACGTCAGGCTACTGTTTATTGACTTCAGCTCAGCATTCAGTACAGTGGTTCCTATGCAGCTTGTTGACAAGGTTGTACGTCTTGGAGTTAGCAAGCTCATGTGCAATTGGATCCTCGACTTCTTGACGAACAGACCACAGAAAACATGTGCGGGCAACAATACTTTGGGATGCATAATACTCAACACCGGTGTTCCTCAGGGTTGTGTGCTAAGCCCTCTGTTGTTCACCATCATCAACCATGACTATTTTGCAAAATACAACACCAATCACGTCATTAAGTTTGCACATGATACTACGGTCATGGGCCTCATCAAAAGGGAGGATGAAAGACCTTACAGAGACGAGGTCTACTCATTGATTGACTGGTGTACTAAGAACAACCTTGACCTGAATGTCAATAAAACAAAATAGATCATTATAGACTTCAGGAAAAGGTCAACAACACACTCACCGCTCATGATAAATGGTGATAAGGTGGAAAGGGTCAACTCTACAAAGTTTTTGAGAGTGCACATTTCAGAGGATCTCTCTTGGACTGTGAACACTAAACAGTTTATCTCCATGGACATGTAAGAAAAAATATAGCCTTCAACTTATTTTATTTATTTACTTGTTTAGAACTTGCTAATAAATTATGCCAAGGGTGTTAATCCAGACACTCACCTGTGCAAAAGTAAGAGCAAACATATCTCTAAATATATTATGATCTATGTACTTTTATAGCAAATTCACCATCTCAATAACCCAAGATTACAGCCTATTAACTTAAACATGCTTTTGTGTAGCCTTTTTTCTTTTTTTTTTTTTCTTTCTTTTATTCTTTTTTGCATTGTAATGCTACATTTCTTAATACTAAAGAAGAAAGAAAGAAAGAAAGAAAGAAAGAAAAGAAAAAGACATCTGTTTACTTTATCACATACAACAATAACTGAAAATACATTACTATATAACATGTAATTTATATCATGGAAAGTTTTATAGAAATACTGTTAAGAACAGAAATTGTTTTACTTAAGTTACATTTTTCCTTCCTCTTCCATTTCCCATAATGATATTCCAAAAGTTAATGACATAAAGTGAGGCAAATGCCTTTCAGTTACCCTCAGGTTTAACAAAGTCAACAAATGTCCACTGTTTCTGCCTTTTCTTTTACAGACATATTTCACAAATGCAATTGATACTTTGCAATCTCAAATGTATTCACTATCTTCCATGTTGTTGGTCTTCTTCATGTTCATCTACATCTCTGAGCTCCATACTCTGGTTCATTTCCAAGGTACTCTACTAGTCAACTCCTATGCCTTTTCTCTATCTCTCAAGCATTTTCCTTTGGAACATTGGAAATGTTTCACTGGCAAAGTCTCTCCTTGAGTTTTATTATCAAGAATAAGAAGCAGAGTCCCTTTCTGTTTGATTGCTTACTTTTTGTTGGACAAACTTTTGTATTTCTTTCTTAGTCTGTTCTACATCAAAAAATGACTTTCATCCTCCAGGAAAAAATATTTTGAACACAGCTGGATACATCCGTTTGAATGTCCCACCTGTCTCTTGACATTTCCTGATGGCAGGAAAACATTTATTTCTCTTCAGCCTAGTGTACAGGGAATAATTATTTTCTCAAATACTCTGCTGTCTCCAACCTTTAATACTTTGCCCTTTTGCCACAGTTTTTTTCAGGATCGACTCCTTCTGCTGGTAGGATTGTGTCTTTACTAATACAGGTCTTGGCTGCTTTCACATGGCCAGGTTTGGAGCACAAACACACAATGTGCCCTTTTAATTAACAAATCCTGCTGTGGAATACTATAGCAATAACCCACGCCTGGGTGTGGGTAATGCTAAATTTACCCACGGTTGGCGTGGTTTGGTCCCGAGGCGGCCGAGGACCAAACAAAGCCAACCTTGGATACTATTAGCATTACCCACACCCAGAAGTGGGTTATTGCTATTATCATGACATTATTTAAGAAAAGAAACGGTTACTTTTCTTAAATAATGGCATAGTATAATGCCTGTTTACTGCCCTTCCGCAGATGTCTGGCATCCGGGCAGTTCTGATGTACTGCGCGCTGCGCAGTACATCAGAGTTGAGCAAAAGCAACGGAGAAAGCAAGATCTCCGTTGCTTTTTTTTTAGTGTTTCGCTATGTTAAATGAGTTTAACATAGCGAGACAGTTTTAAAATAAGCAACGGAGATGTCCGTTGCTTATTTTAAAACTGTCTCGCTATGTTAAACTCATTTAACATAGCGAAACACTAAAAAAAAGCAACAGAGATCTTGCTTTCTCCGTTGCTTTTTTTTAAAACACTGTCTCGCTATGTTAAATGGGTTTAACATAGTGAGACAGCTTTAAAATAAGCAACGGAGATCTCCGTTGCTTATTTTAAAGCTGTCTCGCTATGTTAAACCCATTTAACATAGCGAGACAGTGTTTTAAAAACCGAGTTATACTAATGGAAAAAAGTCCGGGCGACCGGACCTTTTTCCATTAGTATAACTCGATTTACAACGGGCACGCTGGCCAATCAGCGTGCACGTTTTGGGGGGATCATGGTATAATAGTCCAGTTGCTTATTTGTGCCTTCATAAAATTAATGCAGACTGTTGCTTCCAGTTTCCCTGCATGTTCTGTCCTCTGTTGTTACCATTTTTTGAAACATCTCTTCTTCAGCAGTCTCATACTCCACCAGCCTTTTCTTTTTTTTGACCTCTGATTTTTGCAGTTTTGTCAGCTCATCTGAATATCTGTTTAAAATGTTTCCATTATTTCCAGCCATTTATTATTTGAGTTGATATACTCCTTCAGTGTTTCATTTATTTTATTCAGCTCTGTGCACCTTTGACTTATTTATTCTTCTAGATTACTGGAAGCTATTTCTTACACTAAAGCTGGAGCTTAAACTGCTATTTGCTAAACAGCTGCAGGATTCTTCCCAGTCAGTATTTTCTCTTCACATTTTCTAGTTTATTTTCTTTCAGGCTCTGTTAGTTTCATCTTTGTTTGAATCCAGGCAGTGTATTTACTAGCCAGTTACTGAATTTACTAAAAGTTACTTTATTCTTGGCCCTTGTCTTTGAATTTCTTTTCTTTCTTTTCTTTGATTTTTAAATCAAAATAGTTACTTAGATAAATTTGCACATTAGAGAAAAACTGCATAGAGTACCAAAACATTTTTTTTTGTAGCTTTACATAAGTATACACATTAGAGAAGGCTCCATTTTTAAGTACAATTGTAATCAAGCGATTGATTTTTGGCACATTCACAGTTATCAATGGGGAAAGAGGACATTTTTGTGCACATTCATGTTCAAAGTATTAGATTTACATACATTTTACATGAGCTTGGTGAAGAAAGAGAATTTTTAGGTGATGTTAATTCCATTACAGCAGTAGAAGTTAAGGAAACATAGCATTCAGTTTCTAAGTAGGCTATGTTTTCAAAGAAATCAGGAGAATATATTTGCATTGGAAACTATTTTGTAGAGATGGATGGTTCACCTTTAAACAGACTGGTTCAGAATAGCACAGGAGTGAATTAAGAGCTGGCCATGACTTAATACAGCAGATAATTTTATGGACCTGTTTCTAGTGGATTAATTTGAGGAAAATGGGGAATTCAAACCACTGAAGTTGTTTAATTGAATTACAGTGATGTCGAAGGGCAGTGTAGTTAGTAGCAAATGTGGCAATGGTTTTGTAGACTTGCTTAAGGTTTAGAGTTGGGTAGTATGTAGTTTGGTGAGAACAAATCCACCATATATGAGAGTTGGAACTAGGGAATATCAAATGTCAGTTTGCCATCAAAAATTATTCATACTAAGTTGGTGTGGGCAACTACTTCTCTATTATCTCAAGAAATGATACACAATTGACGTTGCTTTTCTTATTATGAATGGGTTTGGAGTAAAGAGCATTACTTTTTGTTGTTAAACACAAAATTAGAGTCTCTGAGCCACCTTTCTACTGAGGAGAATGCATTTTGACTGATGTTTAGGAGTTCCGAAAGTGATCTGAAATTACATATAATAGTAGCGTCATTTGTATATGGTATGCTGGAGGTTTTACTGGAGTGCAGACCTAGATCATTAATGAGGATGTTAAATAGAAAGGAGCAAAGGACCTTTGTCGCACCAACAGATATTAGGAGAAAGGATGATTTGGTCTGTACCCATTTTAATCTTTGGCTTCTATTGATAAAGTATTAATGAAATCACGAGAGAGTCAGAAGACAGTCAGAAGGTAAAGGGATATTGGAGCAGTTTATGGTGAGAGACAGTGTTAAATATTTTAGACAGGTCGAGGAAAATGTATAATACCAGGTTATTATTGTTTCTGTGGTAGTGTATATTGTAAATTAAGGATAGATGTACAGTATCTGTACTATGTGATGGGCAAAAACTATATTGTGATGGAGAGAGGTCATTTGATTTTATATATTGTAGTAGCTTGGAGGCAATGCACTTTTCTAGGATCTTAGGCAGTGAGGATAGCATAGCTGTGGGTCTGATATTATTTAGTTTAATGGAAGAACTTCCTTTATGTAGTGGAATGATGTACGATTGTTTCCAGATGTTAGGGACATATGGTTCTTGTATAGATCTGTTGACAAGAATGGATACTGGGTAGGTTATATGCCAGTTTAATGCATTTGTAGGTTACGTTATCTGGGGCAAGTGTTGTAGGACACAACTGCAGGAGACATAATTGAATGTTAGAAGCTGGAATTGGTAGAACAGAAAAAGGACCAGAATTTGTATTGTGCTGTGATTAGAGTAGTTTAATTTAAGTTATATGGATTAACAAGAAGTTGCAGAGGTAATGAAGTGAGAATTGAAAGTACAAACGGTGGCACAGTCAGACTGCTTAGGGTTTATGATTAGACTGAGATGTTTAACCTGGTTTGGGGAGTTGAGATAAACAAGTCCAGAATTTTTGAGGATATTTAGCATATATATTCTGATTGTTAGAAAATGTTTTTTCTTATAAAGGATAATTTGCTCCTTAGTGATATTCTATAGAATATGATAGGATTGCAGGGAGGCAGAAGTTTTGCTTGCTTTCCACATATGCCAAGTTTTGTCTCTTTGCTTCATAAGTAGCTTGGTGGATTGTAATGGTCAAGGATGGGGTAGATTGAGTTTGACTCATTTGTTTTCTTGATGGGGGCCTGGACATTTATTAGTGCTAGAAATCTTTGATTAAAGTGATTAACTGATTCATCCAGGGAGAGGTATTTTTAGTAAATTCAATCTGGACTGTGATAGGATATTGCTGAAGGAGTCATCATTGAAATTAGTACACTTTCTTACATAGTTATAAAAGGCTGGTTTATTACTAGATAAATGGGTATGAATAGCAAATGCGTGGTGATGATCACTCAGAGGGTCTGGTAGCACTCCTGATTGGGTACATTTTTTGGATTGTTTGTTGGAATCCAGTCAGTAATGGCTTCAGTTGTGATAGGTTTATGGTATTTATTTGGATTGTTATTAGCTGAGTAAATGAGCAAAGATGACAGAGGTTAAACGTGAAAAGGGCTGGCCGGACTGTTCTAGGTAGTTACAGGTAGTCCAATTTGTATTAGTGTCACCTGATATTATAGTTTTGTAGGTTAGACTGGAGCCAAGATAATATATCTTCAATTATAGGAATATTACTTTTCTGGTTTGCTGGAATATAGAGAGCAACTACACATATGAGTTTTTTTTTTGCCTGAAGGATAGATACAACAAATTCTGTATTACAGAATCTTGGTGTCTCTTTTGGGTATAGACATATTTGAAGTTTATTAGAATAGAATGGCCAGATCCCCTCAAAACTTGGGGAGTCGATCTTGTCAAAGGATACTGTAACCAGGTGGAAGGCCTTCACTGTTAGAGATATAACACTTTAGCCATATTTCTATTAATATGAGGAAATGTGGTGTACATTGAGATATCCAGAGTGTAATTTTATTATGTATACCTATGACTTATATGTGTCCACAGGTTCACTTCACTATCTCGAAATACTGAAATCTCGAATTTCAGTATCCCGAGACTAAAATAGCGAAAGCCCAATTCCGCGAAAGATTAATCCATAAATGTCGAATCAGTGGTTGTGATGGTGCGCTGTGTTAATGGATAGCTGGAGATTCAGGTAAGTGTTTACATTTTAAGAGTTTTGGGTAGGGATTTTAGTGTATGTTAGTGTGTTGGGAATTTGTAGGTGTAGGTTACAGTATGTAGGTAAGAGTGTGAGTTTATAAGTGTTGAGAATGGTGGTGTTTGTACGTATGTGATGTGTGTTTGTGCGAGGGAATATAGATTGTGTAGTGGTGGGTTTCAAGTCTTTGTCTTTTTAGTGTGACCTCAGAGTTAGTATATATAAGTAGCGGGGGTGTGGGGGGCACAGCCCCTATAGAGTGCAGGGGCTTGCCCTGCTTATATGTAGGGTAGGTTTGTGTATTTGTGTTGTTGTGTTTGTGTGTGTTTGTTTGTTTGTTGTAGTGTGGGGAGGAAGCTATATGTGTGTTTGTGTGGTGTAGAGTGTGTTTAAAAGTCATGATTTTGAATTTCGCACTTTTAGGATTTTTTTTTTTTTTTTCCGGCTTTATAGTCTCGAGATACTAAAATTCAATATTTCAGTATTTAGAGATTATAAAGTGAATTCATGTCCACACAGTATTTCTTGCTTATTATTTATTACGTATACATTTTACTTCTATATGTATATACAAGTACTAGTCAAAACGTCACATCAAAAACTGAATAAAACAGCATCTCACTGAACCTAGGAAAAAAGCACAATATATATCTAGCTTCTATACTACCAGCACTGCTTTTTGCCCATAAAACCTGTAAATTTCATTCCAACTAAACCTCAATGCTACAATAAAATTGCCAGATTTGGCTGTAGCCTCCCTTATAGCAACAGTCACTATGCTGTCATCAAAAAACTTAACTGAGTACCACTGCTTTATCACCTCAGCAACTCACAGCTAGTTGTAGACCTCTTCTCTCTTTATATATAAATGTAACCAGTGTCCCAGCCTAAAAAAAGTATCATCTAACCCTACTTACCCCCCAGAAACCTATGCTCAAAGAACAATGCCTTGCTATGTACTGTCAAAGCCAACAGCTCAGCAGGGGAAGTCCTTTATCCCACTTGCATCCCTGTACTATGGAACCTACTACCTATATACCACTAAGACTTAATAACAACTTGTCTGTTTTCAAATAGCATTTAAAACACTGCCTCAAGGACTCCTGGCTATGCTTTTGCACTTCACCAGGCTAACTATTACACACACACACACTTACACACACACACACACACACACACACACACACACACACACACGCACACACACACACACACACACAAAATCCTCTCACTTGCCACCACTTTTTCACATTTTTCTTCCTCCCCAAAATATTTGGGTCTTAGTAATTGACAGCAAGGACTCAATTGTAAATTAAATGTCTGTAGTTTTAGTCTGTTATAACTACTGCTCTGGATATTCCATATCCATATTTACAGCAGTTCTACTACAAATGTGACTATATAATATATTCCATTCCAACATGATACTTTGATTGTACCATTGTGACTCTTCCTCATGATTTATGTAATGTGAACCAATTTGGTATGCTACTTTGTATCATCTTCTTAACATGACACTGTCAAATATTACACTAGTGTTTAATTTACCTGTGTTTTATATAGTTCTATATCTATGGATACCATACTTTTTTCAAGCTATTACTGGTGCCAGAAGTGGTCAAATGCATGATTTAGCAAATCCAAGAAGAGTCAAATTGTGCAACATCAAATGTAGGATAAGTGGAAGTGGGTAGTAGTGCTGAAACATCTATTTATAATGAAAGTTTTGGTATTGGAGCTAATTGCACGTGTGTGTGTGTGTGTGTGTGTGTGTGTGTGTGTGTGTGTGTGTGTGTGTGTGTGTGTGTGCGTGCGTGTGTGTGAGTCTTTTTGGGTTACGATTAGAGTAAGGCAAGGTAAGGGGCTAGCTAAAGTGTTGTGTTTGTATGCAGCTGTGTGTATGTGTGTGTGTGTGTGTGTGTGTGTGTGTGTGTGTGTGTGTGTGTGTGTGTGTAGTAATCTAGTGTGAGTTTGAGGTTAGGACACTGGTGGTGTTAGTGTTAACACATATGAGTGAGGTAAAGCAATGGGTCAAAGCCTCCAGTGTGTTTTACAGTTGCCTGAAATTAAACCGAGTAAATGGACACCCCTACTTATGATATAGCTTGATAGATTGATAGGCATATAGAAGGAAAAATGCAGCACCAAATTATTGTATTAGGCAGAAATGTCATTTACTGTGATTATCACCACATTAAGCTACAGGCCAGATTTCCCTCTAAATACACAGAGCTTCTTCAGCAGTGAAAAAACACTGTTGCTTAGTGTGGCGGTCATCAGAATAAGTTACATTTCTGTCTAATACAACTGTATCGTGCTGTGTTTTTCTTTTTAGTTTGCATATATATATATATATATATATATATATATATATATATATATATATATATATATATATATATATATATATATATATATATATATATATATATATATATATATATATATATATATTTATATATTTAGCTATATCCTCTCTCTCTATATATATTATTATATATATATCTATATATATCTATATATATATATATATATATATATATATATATATATATATACGTGTATATATAGAGAGAGAGAAAGAGAGACAGATTACATATATGTATGTGTCTGTGTATGTGTGTGTGGTGTGCATGTGTGTTCTTCCTCTAATCTATACTTCATCCACTGCAGGACACTTGTGAGTCAGTCCCGAAAGAAAGAAAGTGCCCTCGTCTTTATTTTATTTATCGTCCTGCATTACATATTGGCAGCTATGTTCCAAGCTATGCCAACACATATTATCCCATCTGTAACATCAGATGTGTATAATACCCACTTTCATTTTCCCTGCTAGAGAGAGTGGCAGTTAACTGCCCTATCAATGTTCATAGGTTCATAGGTAGGTGCTAGGCTATCTGCCTGAAGGCATTTATAAGCCTTGCCAGAATGTGCTGGCTTTCACCGCCCCCTTAGATTAGTTCTCTGTGCCTCAGTCCAGCAGAGCCACTGAAGTGATCCCCGGGGTAAACTTTCTGTTTCCCATCCACTCGTCAAGGTTTCTCTTGAAGAGTGTTAGTGAGGAGCTCTGCCTAATGTAGACTGGAATCTTATTCCAAAGCATGGGAAGTCTCTGGGACAGGAATCTATTCCTCCAGCACGTCCTATTTATTGTTGTGGTGAGGTTTAGTTCCCTAGAGCATGTGGCTCGAGAGGATATGGTTTTCTTTAGGTGGAGCATGTCCATCCATTCTGGGTTGGACATGGCCTTATATGTCAGGTAAAGATCACCTTTGAGTAGGCGTTATGCAACCGAGTACAGCTGGAGTTTCTTCAATCGTGCTGAATAGGGCATCTGTTTGAGGCCAGTGATCCTCTTGGTAAGGTACTTCTGTGGTCTTTCCAACTGTTGCAGGTGTCTTGTGAAGTACATCCCAAATGGGGCATTGTACTCTATGATGGGTCTGATGAGTGATGAGTAGAGGGGCACAATGACCTTTTTTGATCTGGATGCAAACCATTTTGTGATTAGGTGGGCCACATAGAAGGATTTTCTAACCACTTTGGCAATGTGATTATCAAAGGAGAGATTACTACCTACTTAGGTCCCCAGATCCCTTATTAGGTCTTCCATATTTAGAGGACTACCACATATGTGGTAGTTTGTGGGTACTTTGTTTTTTTCTAAAGGGGATGACTATGCACTTTTTGGCATTTAGCTTGAGGCCATGATTTTGACACAGGTATCCATCTCAGTGAGAATCTTTTGGAGGATGCCTGTGTCAGCCAGAGAGTCAATTATAGCCCCTAGTTTGCAGTCGTCTGCGAACTAGATCAGCCATAGTACCTCTGAGAAGTATATGCTGAACAGGAGGGGTCCTAGGACTGAGCCCTGGGGAATGCCACTTGTAACTGGTTTAGAGTCGGACCTAGCTCCCACAACTCTCACCATGTGGGTTCTGTCCATGAGCCAGTTGGCAACTCATCTTGTGACATAGGGGTTTATGTTCAGGCTGGTGAGCTTGTCTATAATACCAGAATGGGGAATGGTGGCAAAGGTCTTTGCGAGGTCTAGGTAGGCTGTGTGTACCACCTTTCCCTCGTCTATAGCCTCAGTAACTGTCTCAAAGAAGTCCACCAGGTTTCGGAGGCATAATCTGCCCTTAACAAAGCTGAACTGGGTAGGCTCCAGTGTCTGGACATTCCCAGTGTCTCTGTTAATGAGTTCCATGATGATGTGCTCCATAGCCTTGCAGACCAAGCTAGTCAGGCTTATAGGGTGATAGTTTCCGAGGTCTGTTGTGGCTCCACCTTTGTGGAGCGGAATGACCATTGCTGTGCACCACTCTATGGGTACATAGCCTGTGGAGAGGCTGAGTTTGAACAGTGTGTTTAGGTGAGGGGTTAGTTAGTCTTTGAGCTCATGTAGGATGCAGCCTGGGATACCGTCCGGTCCCATTGATGCTGTGTTTTTGGCTTTGGAGAGGGCTGTTTTAACCTGAGTGTCAGTGATTTCAGGGGCTCTACATTCTTCTGGTATGGTTATGGGCCCTTTTGGGGGTGATAGGGGGGTGAAGTTTGCACTGAACTTGTCTGCCAGGATGTTGGCGATATCAGTCAGTTCAGTGTATTTTGTGCCATTCTGCACTAACTCCGAGCAGATTTGAGAATTTCGACTTAGATTCTTGACATAGCTAAAGAATGCCTTGTGGTTATCTTTGCAGTTCTTGGCAATTTTTCTTTCGAAGCTAGCCTTGGATGATTTTATGAGGGATCATAGTTTCTTGCTAATACTGATCAGGGATGTCTTCCCTTCTTGGGATTTTGCTCTTTTCTGTACTAGTTTCCTCCTTCTGTTGTATATCTTATTTATGGCAGGGGTCCACCAGACTGGTTTCCTTTTCTTGGAGGAGTGAGTCTTGGTTTTGCTTGGGATAGCACGATCCATGCATTCTTGTAGGTGTCTGTAGAATGCATTAGTAAAGGATTTTGCAGCTTGGACAGCATTATCCTTTACCATGGGGGCTTTGAAACTTTCCACCTTGGTCTTAAGTAACATGAAGTTTGCTTTTGAAAAGTTTTTCATGGTGGTTTCCTTGACCGGGGGTGGGGAGTGGAATGTGGATATCCAGAGTGATATGTTTATGGTCAGATCTAATCAGCGAGGGATTGACCTCCGGTGTGGAACTCCAGTCGCCCATGACCAGGTCCAAAATGTTGTCACCTCTGGTGGGAGTGTTGACTAGTTGATCCAGGGCGTTTGAGTTTATAAATTCTAGAAAATGTTGGGCAAGGGAGTTAGTACTTGAGTAGTTCTCCCGGTTAATCTTTAGGTAATTGAAATCACCCAATATTAGAGTGTTTGGTAGGACCTTTATGTTTCCCAGTGTTTCCAGAAATGCAGAATGGGGGTCCTGGGACATGGTGAGTGATCTGTAGCAAGCTACAATTTGAATTGCAGTTTTGCGCGTTGTTAGTTGCACGTGGATAATCTCTGAAGCATCGGGCTGTGCCACTATCCTGGAGGTGTGGGTATCCTTGATGAAAATGGATACGCCCCCGCCTTTTGTATTTCGGTCCAGGTTCTGTGGCCGAAATGTATGGTATGAGTTGTAGCCTGGTAGTGCTGGGGTGCTCTCTGGAGCCTTAAACCAGGTTTCTGTTACTGCACAGATATCGATTTTCTCCATACTGAGGAGTGCCTTGAGAGCATGCATTTTGAGATTTAGACTTCTGACATTGAGTAGCATTAACCTCAGTTTTTTGTTACTTGTGCTATTTATGGCAGTGGGTTTGTCTTTTGAGCATTGCCTAAAAAAGGCACTATGGGGGTGGCAAGAGCCTTGGCTAGTATTCGAAAGCCTAAGGGTGACAGGTGCAAGCCATCTCTAGCGAAGCAGTGCTGCTTGTCGAGCATGTCATCCCAGGCAGACTGACACTGGATCCCCTTCTGAATGGCACCAGAAACTTAGCCAATTGTTGAAATTGATAATTTTTTTCTTTATACCATGGCATCATTCTTGGTGAGGACAGGATGCTACTCAGGATCAGGGTCATACCGGCCTGGGCTATGTGATCAGAAAGCTCTTCCATGTCTCTTTTCATGTAGTCCAGGGAGGTATGGCTCAGGTCATTCACACCAACATGGACAATGACAGAGTCGTATTTGTACTTGTTCTGGAGTGACCTGAGTGCCTGTGTTATGTGGCAGATCCTGGCACCCAACAGGCAGCCAATAGTAACCTTCTCCTTGTTCAGCCTAGTGAGTGAGACGTCAGTGTGCCTGACTATAGAGTCACCTATTACTAGTGTGTTGGGGTATGTTATTTTGCCTTAAGGGCTGTGATTGCATGGCACACTGGTTTTGTGAAGTATGTGTTTCATGGTTTGTGTTGGAGGTGGGGGTTGCTTGGATGTCTGCTTTGGAGGTCTCTATTGCTTTTGCAGATTTTTATTTAGAGCCACTAATTATATTTTCATGTATTTATGTGTGCTTTTGCCAGTGCTGGTTTAATGGGTCTATGTGAGACTAGTGGTGTGATGCAAGTATTTCCCTTCTCCTCTTGACTGTCTGATCCAGTCTTGTGTTGAGAGAGCTTAGCCTCCAGTTTGGCTGTATAATTGCATCTCTCGCATGTATTCGTGTTTGGTGGTAGGAGGAGAGGGTTGTCTGTGTACATGAGGCAGTTATAACATTGCCTCAAAATGCCCATATTCACCAGATGGACTGGAGAGTACACCTGAAACTGCCATTTGGACATGCCTGGATAGGTACAGTGAACTGTTTTACTGATTGGCTGGTAAGGTCGAATAGAGAGCCTTGTCCTTCTGTACAGTATAGGGGGGGAGCCTAGTGCTATGGTTTATAAGTGCTTGCTATGAGTTTTGAGCAAGTGCCAGGCTGAGAAATGAATCGTTTAAGTGCTTAAGTTGAAAGTTTGTCTAGTTCCAAGGGAAAAATTGAAGAGGAGACTTTGTGGAGCCTGAAATAGTTATACCCTAGCTAACCAGTGCTGCCCGACGCGCATAACTGGGCAGATGCGGTATTTATAGCAGGGAAATGAAAGAGAGAGAAATTAGCCCAAAATGGCCAATAAACTACTAATTTCTGGGCTGATACCACTCCTCCAGGGACAGATAGGCTGCTCAAAGCTCCCTTCTCTCACAGGTGAACAGAGAAACTTCCTTCTATACAAGTAAGGTATGGGCAAACACAGGGACTTGTAACACAGCCCTGAATTCAGCAATAACCTGAAAAGTGGACTATACTAGCTTAGAAAGGGGGGGAAACAAGTATTTTTTTTTTCAGAAAATAAAGCAGATACAATCAAAAAAACACTTTAAATGCACAGAAAAGTATACTTATTGTTATATATCTCAGATCAGAGTTGTAGTCAATGCCCCTAGTTATAAAGTAGGAAGAAGCACAAATACATTAAAAGCAGATGAATAAAGTGCATTTGTATTTTTATATATATATATATATATATATATATATATATATGTGTGTGTGTATATATAAATGCACTTTATTCATACAAAATAAATAAAAAAATAAAATAAAATCACTCTGGAGGTGACTTGACAAACTTCTATTAAAACAATAAATGAGAGTTTTTATTCATTTGGTAACAGAACAGGAAAAGGATCCTACATAATGTATCATCCTGCATTTTATTCTTTCATGATAAAACATGATTTTGTTGTCTGAAATGCATATTGCATTTCTGTCTCTATTAAATTATTTGGGTATCATCTTTGTACAAAAAAAGGCAATCTCTTTTCATGTGGGCCTCAATATACTTACCTTCTGAAGTCAGTGTGAAGGCCATGATATACTGGCCTCTTACAATCATTTTGGTTTGGAAATGATACATGCTATTGACGTTCAGAAGCTTATTGCTTCTCTTTTTTTGTGAAAATTCATAGGTAAGTGTTTCATTGGTCTTATTATTATAAACCTTCAAATAAAAATATTGAATGTTTCTTTTGCTCTTTTTTACTGTAGACTTTAAGAATGGGCGTGCATTTACTCAAACAGTCTGTGAATTGATCTAACTCTACTCCATATTGTTTTCACAACAGAAAATATGTCATCCACAAATCATAAAAGAAGGTGGTCTTTAAACCCGAAATCACTCAGTTTCCCAGGTCGTTATCATCAAACAGGCATAAGAAGGGGCTTCTATTGTTCATTGTTGGTGCATGGGAATTTCAAATCGTGAAAACTGAGACTCTGTCTTTCAAATGTGCACCTTACAAAATAGTTTATGGAGACCAAGATGAGCAAAGAAATAAGAAAAACATATGTCTTTGAATATGAGATATTTGTTTCATTGATTAATAAATTAAATATGTTGCTGTGTTGTAACTGCTGAATGTTTTGCTTTCTGTTTCATAGTATGTTATATAACAATTGTTTATACATTTTAGCTCTAGGTTTCCAACATGACATCTCTGGGGCAAGACCTCAGTGAAGCAGCACATGGTATGTAATTCTGTTTCAAAGGATAATTTCACTGTAAGTGCGCAAAATTCCTTTTGTAGAGGCATTAGGTGAGGAGGAAAAAACAGATTTAGTAAAATTCATAAAACCAACGTTTGTGGCCCTGTAGTTAATTTAGAAAACACATCATGGAAACTTTCTTGATTTACAGTATTTGCACCCAGTATTTCTTCATATATTTTAATCAACATGATAAATGCCATTTTTCATATCCAGGCCAAGGCATTTTGTTTTCAGAGAATTTATTTTGTACCTGCTTAAGGAGATTGCCTTGCATACTTCTTATAAAAATGGTCAGTGTTTGTATATGTTAAGACAGCATCACTAAATGTTTGGGTAGTATTTTCTATAGCCTGCAGCAGATGCAAACCATGTTTACTTCAGAATTGACCAGCAATAAGGAGAATTTGATTATCATCATGTAGCAGATACAAGGACTTTCTTACCAATTTAATATGTCTGACATAAAAGGTATATGAGTTAATGCAATCAAACATATCTTTGAGTTCTATGTCTCTTATACATCTTAATTTGCCTTTGGGTAGTCAGAAGCCTGGAACTTAGGTTTGCCCCACAGATGTGTGCTGTTCTCCCATTTTGCATATGGACTCCTTTATGGAAATATCTCAGGAGGAAACGTTTTCCTATATTTTAAATCAGACATTATTGAGCCATTTGCTGTAGTGTGCTTCTCAGATGAGATGGAGGCTACCAGAAAAAAGATGGTATTGATGCACTTTGCATTAGAAATCTGAAAATCAACACAGTTTGCATCATGTAGACACAAGGTGTGGAAATTTGAATGGGCACATAACCTGCATACATACCTCAGGTCTGTCCTCTGAATATCCTTTCCATTGAATTTTCATGTTTAAGTCAGAAGTCTTGACATCCACCAGTATTACAATCTGGAAATTAGTTTGATACCAGTCACAGTGTAATGCTGACAGTTGTTTTTTGCTAATGTAAAACAGAGCAATTTTTTTTGTTTTTCCGCACAAGTCTATTTTGTAACTAGAGAACTTGTCTGTGCTACAAAAGAAGGTTTCACATTAATTTTGAGAGGTCAGCATCCACCTCAAACGTGATTAATTTCATTGCTCATATTTATCTGGTAGGACTTACACATGAATATACTGAAATGCTGGAGAAATAATACTGAAACTTATGAGAGGCTATATCCCTGCACTCGTATCATTTAATACAGCCTTACAGCATTATTTTTAATTAAAACGTAATGTGTGTACACCTGTTTTGTAAGACTATCATTTAAACATGATAGTTGTCATCTGTTATGAACAAAACACTTAGACTGCAAACATAAAAATATTTTCCATTTCTCTTTCCTTACCTTAGACTTCCTTTCCGGCTCTCTTTCCTTTCCTTAGACTTCCTTTCCGGCTCTCTTTCTTTACCTTAGACTTCCTTTCTGGCTATCTTTCAGTCTGCTCTCCTGTTTTTCTCTCGCCAAGCATATTTTCAGACAATATTGCCTCACACTACTTACAGTGCAGGTGAATACATGGCATTAGCAATTATCAGTAAAATGAATGAACAAATAAATAAACAACTACATAAAATTATTATCCAACATGTTTAACCATCGATATTTAGTTCTTAAAATGAACACAAAGGTACTGCATTATTAAAGTGCATTTTAACTGGGAGAAAAGCTAATAAAGCATGCTATATGTCAAATATTACTAACACAAATAATGTGGGAAGTGATTTGTTCTAATTTCAGATTCACTGTGAAGGCCTATATAAGAGGTTATCCTAATGGTGGCCTAAGCTTGAACTCTCAAGCTCCAAAACTGCCCAAGCTTGAACTTGCTGACGAACGGAGTTCCTCCTTAGGAAATGACTGTGGGTGAGTTGTGCTGGAAGTGATTCCTTTTTTGAGGGAATTTACCCCATTTTGAGTAAGTGCGATCTTGAAGTTGGTATATATAAATCCAGGGCATGTGGGGGTGCAGAGTTGCTTGCCAAAAGTGTTTTTAGTAAGGTGTTTTTGCCAAATACCGCTTAGCGATGCTGATGCTTGGCATATTTGCTTTCATCCACTCATGGTGGAAGCTATATGAGATGCAGTGACAAAATTATTCACAGCATATTTTAAAATGTACTGCTGGAATCTGCTTCACTAGGAATGTTGAAAACACAGAGTCCTTTTCTTTCTTTCTTTCTTTCTTTCTTCTATTATCATGAAACAATCGCTGGCATGGTGAGTCAAGCTAAAAACACTACCCATTGTCATTATGAAATACTATTATGTGCAATGTACAGACTGTCAGCTTTACAATTAAAAGGAATGGTGTCAGGCATCCCATTTTGACACAGCCCTTGATGAGCAGTAACAGCAACATTAGAGCCGTGATGAGTAGGTCACTTCATTGTCATGCAAAGACACACAAGAACATGGCCAGTACTAAGCCCTAGAATAATGCTAATTAATAATATTATTTTATAATGAATGTGCTTAAAATGTATTTTAATAATTAACTAGCTTATTCAGAACTTCTACAGAACTTTGCAACCTACCTTCTTAAGAGACCCATTTACTTTCCTGGCATATACTGTACAAACTGCTACTCAGACAGTGCTTTTTAAAAAAAAAAAATTACTAATCAGCAAGTCTTCATATAAATAGGACTGTAAACAATTGTGTTGCTATCCATTTTAGAGATCTAATTAGTAGAATGTCTGCTTTACTTGGTAACATGTCTGCTTCGCTTTGTAGCCTGAACCTCACCTTGCAGTATTCTTAAATTTACTGCATGAAAGAACGTCTAAAAGATAAAGGCAGCCTGCTTGCAAGAAGTGCAGATTGCATATATGTTATCTTAATTCATTTATTTTAGAGCCTAGCATGTTGAATAATCTTACATGAACCCTTTTTAGCTAAAAATGTAGGACAAGGCACAAAGCTATGGTGTACAATAGACATACAAATGCAAGACACAAAAAAGTTGCATGCAGGTAAAATATATGTACACAAAGAGTATAGACCTACATAATCACCAAAAACGAAAATCAGATCTGCATGTATAATCTACATAAGCATAGCAATCGTTGCACTGTCAGCCAGGTATTAAAGTATGCTTTGGTTGCTTATTTCTTATTCTGATAGGGTATAACATGAAGGGGGAAAGAGCAAGTAGATGGAGGGGCATCTTCATCTTAGCTAAATAAAGACAGGGTATAAAATGAAGGGTGTGAGGGCAAGTACATAGAAAGTGATGGGGGGATTAGGTATGGTCATCTATTTGAAGCCATGCTGGTTGAATTCAAGATGATCAAAACTGTTAATGATATTGAGCTGCTTAGGAGTTTGTTTTCCTAATATTTTGGAAATGCATGGATGTAGGTGTATTGGTCAGACCTTGAGGGGTGGAGCTTCTGAGGACACTAGGTAATAGAATGGCTTGTGCCTCCATGCACTAGTTAGGTGTTTGGTACATCCACTGGCACAGTGTGAATTGTGTCTGAGAACCATTACTGCATAGATTGCATGCACTTTAAGAACACACTGCGAAGTTGTTATATAGAAAGCAGACACACTGTACTTGGTTGACTCTGTTTTTATTCTAAAAATAAAATTTGTGTTGTTTTAACTTTTCATCAGACAAAAAAATTTGCAAAATGGCATTCATCGTTCCTGTCAACAAACTATCAGCACAATGAATGTATAAAACTGATGTAGCAGGTATTGTCTTCATTCATTTGGTGGACTTGATATATATCTGTAAGCAACAGAAGTAAAATTAATTCTCCAGTGTGTCAAATAACAAAGCAGGATGACAACATATTTGTACCAAGATGTAGCTCAGCTTTCTGCACTGAGATGGCTTACCTGTGAAGAAAGTGTCAGTAAGAGAGAAGGCACAATTCTGATACAACATTTAACATATCTGCTGCAAGGAGAAGCTTTCTAGGCAAGTCACTGCAGCAGTTACAGTAGTATGCAAAAACATATGTCAGAGTATTATATTCAGAATGAGAAACATAGCCTATATCACTGCAGCTATGATAACTACTGCCACAAATAAAACTTGATTTCCATGAGACAGATAACAAACCTGGTGGGTTCCTGTATAAATCAAGCAAAACCCAGCTAAAACATAATGGACCTTATCCAAAATGATAGGGGTGACCCACATCTTTTTGATATGCAGCAGTGCAGTTGTATGAAAGGGAGGTTTTGCACTTAGAATGTCATGGAGGTCTCTAAAGCAAAACCAGCAACACTTGATGAATAACAGCCTGTGCCTGCTGCTTATATTGACCTTGCTAAGGCTTTTGAAACTATATCACATATATGAACTGTAGAAAAAAAACTAAATGCATAAAATGTCAGTCCGTATGTAGTTCAGTGAGCAAAACTCTTTTTAAGCAACAACATACAAGAATCCAAGGTGGGAGTTACCTGTCTATCCCAGCAGTGGTGTCAGCGGTGCATCATAGGGCACTGTATGTGGTCCACTTCTTTCTAGACTGTTCTTCATATAAGTATGGCTGACAAATGTGCAATGGATAACCAGAAATCTTATTGACTCAAAATGGGTAAAATATGTACTTCAGTAAAAGATACCAAGATGGCCTATAAAAACAGGTCTATATTACATCGTCGAATTCACAGGAGTTCGAATAATGTGTATTCCCAGGGAAAAAAATCGCTGTTCTGGTACAAAAAAAAAAAAAAAATACTTACACTTTAAACTTAAACTAATGTGGGGAGCTCCGCCTCACACCCTCCAACGTGGGGGGGGGCTGTGCCCCTCCTACTTAAATATACCAACTCTGAGATCACACCACAGTGGAAGAAATAGCAAAGCCCCAAAAATGGCCCACCAATTTTTTTCCCCGGGGAAAAAAATCGGTGTGGCGTGGCTTTGCTATTTTCATATTTCGAACATTTGTGTTCGATATTACAACGTTTGGACTCCTGTGAGTTCGACGTTGTAATACAGATCCTACAAAATCATACACTTGGCACAATAGTAATGACTTCACTTTGTCAGTAAATGCAATATCAAGAGACTTGGGAAAATTGGACATAAATTATAATTACAAAATAAACAGGTCATATAAATGAGACAATCATCACAGATCTAGAGGCAATGATATAGAACAATTTCAACTCTTATCTGTATGTATCTATCAGAGTCCCAAAAGGTAACCATTTGAAATGTTGAGAACAGCTAGAGTGAGTCCCAAAACACATAGACTGAATGGATGAAAAAAACAAACTTATATATACCAAGTTGGCCATTTTTTGGGATATTCCCTTATCTCTGAGGTATGGAAATTTTGGAGTTAGTTTATGTAAATTCTGGGGGTGTGAGGGGAGATTGCACCCAATATCAGTGATACAGGGCATTATAGGAGAAGAGTGATGTTTGATATTCACTCTTTTCCGGGATTTGAATTTTCTTTTCAGTCTGTTGGCACTCGACATTACAAGTCCCAAAATTTCAATAAGGAGCCATCAGATAACCACATTCTGTAGCCCGTCTACTTCTAACGTGCACTTTAGTCACTTCAAGCAGATCATTGTAGTACTTTCTACCTCACTGCTTTAAGCCATTATAGAATACTATACTGCAGCAGTCCATAGACTTCAAACAAGCTACCTGCAACAGCCTGAAAAGGTATGATTCCTTACAAGAAAAAGCTGAGCTATTCAGAAAGGCTTTAGGAATAATCATGTAGCCTACTCAGGGGTGACGTATGCTTGGTCTGTGAGGCGATTTGTAACCCAGCTGCATTTAAAAATCTCTAGAATGTAAAACCTGGAGAGTTAAGACTTGATCATCACTAAACTAAACATCAGCAGCAAAAAGAAATGACAGATGCACTATCCATCTTCTTCAAAGATTACAGAATAAATTTCTTATAATTAGACTAATTCGCTTAATAATTTCCTTCAAAAATAAACCTGAAACATTTTTTTTTATCCTTTGTTGACCATGTTAGTCCCTCTAAGCTAGTAGCCTCTTTTCAAGAGAGACTTGAGGTAGTACTTCTACTACTAGGAGAAATGTGGCCTGGGCATGATGGAACTTCCCTGCTGTTTCAATGGGTGCCTTGGAATCTTTTACTCCACCTGAACTAATACTAACAAAAGCCAGTGTGACCTCAGTTTAACATCTCATCCAAAGGACAACACACTCAGGAGTGCGGCATCCCCACTAATACTGCATTGCAATGTAAGAGTGGGAATAGAACCCAGAGGCCATCTGTTGTGCCACTAACACACATATAAAAGTAGAAAATATTAACAAGGGATTATAGCAATCAAGCTTCTTCGAGTCCATTAAGTCGTAATCTTGACAATCAGAACTGTCAGTTTATTAACCTAGATATTATTTGTCATTTATGAACCTAGATATTATTTGTCAGTTTATGAACCTAGATATTATTTGTCATTTATGAACCTAGATATTAGTCATTTATGAACCTAGATATTATTTGTCAGTTTATGAACCTAGATATTATTTGTCATTTATGAACCTAGATATTAGTCATTTATGAACCTCGATATTATTTGTCATTTATGAACCTAGATATTATTTGTCATTTATGTACCTAGATATTATTTGTCATGCTCTCTACAATTCACTCTGCTGAATACATTTTACACTCTCCTAATTTCTTCAGCTGAAGTTCTTGTTTTTGTACAGCTCAACATTTTTATACTTGTGATATTTCTGAAGTATATGGCTACTTCACTTCTATAACTTGCCGTCATTTATCTTTTTTTCCTCTATATCTTTCTGTCCATCAGCTTTGCTTTTCCAACTGCAGGTTTGCATTCCTCTTCCATCATATTCTTTACCTCATCATGTATATCTTTTTTAAGGCTGAACAACATACAAATGCCAAGTTTTCCTAATTACTATGGTATTTTTCTACCCTTTAATTAATCATTTAACATCCTGTATTTTTAAGAAGGGCAACGGAGATGATTTATTTCTATTTTGCTTCAGATGATAAGAACAGGCAAAAAACATTTGTGAACTGTTTTTCATAGCTTTTATGAAATTTCAGCACTGCTGAGAAATGTTTCTTTGATTAAAAGCTGCCATTTCAAAAACTTATAATGTGTAATATTTTTGTAGACGAATTTTAAATATCATTTCTGTTGTAAATGTTTCACTGCTAACAGTTCTAAGATGAATATCGTGCAGCGTACACACCTTTAATTTTTCACTCCTAGTATTTTTTCTGTGACTATTGCAAAGCATTTCTTTTATCACCATTATAAGAACTCAGTAGCTGGAGGACTCTGTTTAGAAATGATGGCCCACATTTCCTGTGTTACTGTAGTGTGTGAGCAGATTTATGAGATGCAATAGGAACTTATGATTATAGTGCCATTCAATGCGACAGCAGCCTAAACCACTAGTGTTCCTGGCAATGTTCGAGGCTCTGTAGCAACATCACAAAAACACAAGAATTGTGGGTTAACAGTTCTAACCTCACTTCTCAAACTATTAATGCGAGAAAAGGAATGAAAGATTTAGAGAAACCACACAGTGTTTCAAATAGCCAGAATGACAAAAGTTAAAACATGTAAACCGTAAAATGATAATATTATCACTAGTAACATTTATTGAAAAAGTTACTGTTTAATCCTGAAATAGTTTGTCTTTTGAAGCATTTATGTTTCAAGTCATAAAAATAAAAGCACAATAAATGTAAGGGAAAATATGGCTTGAGTGTATTATTCTATTATGTTTATACAAATAAATGTATATAATGCTTTGGGGAAAAATACATTAAACCATTTTTCTAATCAGCTAGTTTGCATTGCTGCCTGAAAATATATATTATTTTAAGGGCATTATAAATGCATCCATCATTAATACAATCATTTACCCATGAAGGAGTATGCTGTGCGGTCACAATCTGTACTGCTATCCACTGCTTGATACCGGTGATCCTAAATAAAGAATATTTAAGCTTTGTTAAGAACTGTTCTGACAACTTGGTTGTTTTACCTTTTTTACCCTTACTGCTTGTGGTAGCTCCTTGATAATTATTTTATAGAATTCAGCTCACTTTAACAGCTTACCTGGACACCAACTTATTCTTGGAACTATCTAACATAAATTGCACTGTGCATTTCATATAATTAAAATGTAAAGCCTCCAGTTATTTTTATATGTTTAATACTTTGCATAAGAACAAAAAAGTAATTTCATTCCAATGCATTTTATTCACGGTACAAAAACAGAGCATTTTATTTGTTGTTGAATTTTATTTTCTGTTTGAATAATGTGCCTGTTATATATCAGAAAACAGCAAACTACTTAAACAAGCTCCCCAAAAAAGGCAACGAGAACACTAATAACAGATACATTATAAATGCAGCTTATTTTATTCTTTAAACAGTTCTCAGCAATATTTTACTGATTCCCCATGCCTCAGTACAAGTTACCTTTTGAATGTTATTCAGGTGGACTCATTTGCATTAAGGCATTCTTGTCAGCAAACATTAATGAGGCAAACTCTCAAGACTACAGAGTAAACGTCACTCAGACTTTCAAAATTCAAGCTTTATTCTTCCTTCTTCGCTCCTAACAAACTTGTGGATGTCTATTAAACAGGTTCATGCTGTCATAACACAATCTTTCAAAATGTTGAAATTCTTCCATTTTGAATCTTCTCTAGTCACTAACCCAAATTCCTATAAGACAATAGAAGAATTAGGCAAATACTTGCTAGGACCTGTATTTTGGATTATCCAAAACTTAGTTAATCATGGACTGGTCTAGTACAAGGTAACACTGTATGCATGTTAAACAGTAGCATGATTTATTCCAAGATGGTGCCATTTAAGTTAACTATCTTTATCTCGTAATCTTTAAATAGATGGGATTTTTCAATCACAAACAGAAAACACAATCATATTAATAACATCTAATGGCTCCTACACATTTGAACACATTTATATGTTTACAGTTGTGCAAAAATGACTCATGTTCTTCTGATGAACATCCTATTTAGCTATATTAGATAATTATTTTTACCTAATCCATATTTCTGAATTATCAGAAACTAAATGTCGTATTTTCTGCAGTGTAACACATTAACATATGCATCCTTAAACCAGTATTCATTAGCTCAGTATTTCTCAAATGGTGAGGCCAGCCAATTTCAGGGGAGTTCCAAACAAGTCTGAAAATGCTGTGTACTTAAAATATTGCCTGTTTGGAATTATTTTTGTGGAGAATTCTGCTAAATTTAGGATAAAAATCAGTGCATACTTATATCTGATTGCAAATTAATAGGAAAAGAATAAATGTACTAAGCACATTTCTGACTTATTCAAGTGTTTGTGTGTTGGGACTGTCCATCTGTAGAGTGCAACATATGGTATTTTTTTTTTGTAGAGGAAGTGCATTTTGTTCAGTAATGGAAGCTTGCCAATGTGTCCATGCTATAAGGAACGTTCACAGGCTAAGCAGTACACTTTTTACTTCAGTGAGTCCTAAGTGGGTAACTTCTTTCCTTGTGCTTTTTACTTAATGGTGTCTGCTGGTACTTTCCACTGTAATAGTAATTACTTTTCTTGTGCAAGCCTTTTAAGTGAAAAGACACATAACTAGTGGAACCACTGTGGCTACAAATGTTACTGAATTTTAAATTTCATCATTTACTGTTTTACTTTATCATTTTATTCCACAGAGTATCCATCCTTGCACGGACACCATTAATGTAAAATGTTTTTGGAATATTATGTTTAAACAAGCTATGCACTATTTGCTCTTTTTCCACAGCTTTATTTTATTTTTTTATTCCTTTAGATAAATATAAGTCCCTGCATCATTTACAGTTGTGATTAATGCCCTGCTATACAGAACTCATTGATAATGCTTTGACTATTTAGCTCATATAATTTAAAATAACATGTATGTCTAAACCATACAAACTAGTGGCCTGTATACAGTTATCACATCTATCTATCCATCTTCTTGGTTACTCTTCCTGAATTAAATGCAATGCCCTGGGTTACTTCCATGGCTGGGACTTATATATATGTTACACAAATTTTAGAAAAAATAATACAGACGTAACTAGAAATAACACTACACCTAACAACTGTGATTTATGAAGTATTTTGCATGAGTGGCTTCTTCTAGGTCACACCTGCGCATAAAGAACTTTTCAACTGCTCCACTTTAGCTAGTCATTTTGGGGCTGCACTCATATAAGCTACAATAGGTACCTGCAAGTTTAGGTACAAGACCATAGCAATGGAAAGAGTCTAGAAATTATACTGTCATAGAATTGGATGACATCATTTGTTCATACTCATACAGGAAGGCTGTTTTTCTAAAAATAAAGTATTTTAGTTTAAGTTATAAAAGGAGAAACAGCTTTTAAAATGGATTGTGTTGTTATATATACACTGGCTGCATTTTAAGTTTATAGCTGTTATCCTCTGATACTTCACGTCTCAGATACGTATAGTTGTAGCTACGTTCTGCTACTTTTAAAGACTACAGTCTGTGCTGAGTGTATGTACAGAAGTGATTACTATTTCTGTCTAAGGAAGATAAAAGTATAAAGTTTATCAGACACTCCTTTCCACTATTTTATTTAAAATATACTTACACGTTTAATCAATTTTAAACCCAATCTGTGTAGTACTCCCTGTCTCTGTTTTTCTGTACATTCCATTTTGCCAGCTGATATTCACAGTTTTCTCTTGACAAGCAGTATTCACGTACGGAGACTTAATTCAGTTTTCTGGCACAAACCTTCATATTCCATAATATTTTTACATACACTATAACTAACTACTGGTTCTCAGATATCAAAGTATGTAAACAAATCATACAGGGTAGGGGAAATGTTATAAGGCTCTATTTCTGAGCCAGGCTATATTTTGCCAGCTTATATCTGTCATCAGTTCATAAAACAAGCACTGTATACTTTTTCATTTGAATGAAAGACAGGAAATTATTTCAACAGGTCATTTTTCAAATTGTCTTCTCAAGACACTGATGCACACAATTCCACATCTCCTAACTATATATCATTTAATGTTTAATTTATGTTAGGGTCCTGTATCTGGCAAGGTGCCAGCACAAAACTGCTGAATTTTCTCCACACAGCTTTTTTTTTTCCTCAGGACTTCATTGAATCCATTTCTATCCAGCTATCTAGAAAGCAGGTAGGCAATGTTCTTGGTTTGCATTTATGAATATGATTTATTCTGAGGAAAAAAAGCTACACTTGTTTTTTTTATTTTGCCATTGCTGATTTCATAATACAACTGCATTAACTTCATGTTTGTATTTAATGTATTCTCTGGGAATAATAAAGTGCACCGAGCAGCGTGGACCTGATGCATCTCCTTTTGCGATTTGTCTGTGCATCTAAGCCTGAGTTGGTCACTGCTGTTTGAATGCACAGCATTTGCTTTATTTCTCATTAAAATGGTACTGTCCAGACCTGTATCCCAAAGGTAAAATACAATACAGTCATCTGTGTCATACCTTTATTGGTAACACTCAACTCTACACTTTTATGATTGTCTGGGGGGTTTCTACTTTCCTGACGTCTTGATCTAACCTGTGGGCATGTTTCTTTATATTATATTTCTTTCAAATAAATAGGATTGCACTACATGCTGAAGTGAGAAAATGCTGAGGTGAGTGTACACACATGCAACTGCTTTTGACTTTAAAAGACCATATAACTCATAAAAGTAACTTTTTCATACATTAAGATCTAAACAAGATATGGAAGTCTGCAAGTACAGTGAAACTATCTAAAAGAATAGCCAGATGAAATAAATTCTGTGTTTTAACAGACAAACTGTTCTTCAGCTCATACAACTGTTAAGATAATACATGCTTGTTGTAAAAAAAGAAAAAAAAAAAGGTTCTGTCTTTATCAGTATTCTACTGTGCAATTATACGTCAAGCTCTGGAGTATGGCTTGGCCTCAAGAAAAGTTACCAACATTCTACAGTAGTTTAAAAGGCTACTGTCAACCTCCCTTAGACATGAAAAGGCCTTTTTAACCTAGTCGGGGATTTGAATCCCCATGAAACATGGAATTCGTTTCTTTTTAAATTTTTTTTCAGTGTTTATTAAAATAACATGGCATCCACTCATTACATATGATCTCACCGTATATCAGCATGCTGTGCTAGTTAAACTGAGTACAGTGGTATTACCAGAATATCAAGAACATCAGTACATTACACTCCAATCAACATTTCAGCAAAAAAATAATTGTTTCATAAAGAAAAAAGTAACGTGAAAACGAATCCTGTGTTTCATGGGGATCCAACTCCCGACTAAGTTGAAAAAGGCCTTTTAAGGCCCAAGGGGCTGACAGAGCCCCTTTAAGTGTGAATACAGAACTATTGCTGTGATATGCTAAAGGCTTTCAAGTGGCCTCTAAAGCCAGCTAAATAGTTGCAGACAAATGTACGCAAGGTATGACCCCTTTTTATTTTAACAAGAAAGCTCCCTGCCTTAGCAGACTCTCCCTCCCACCATACTCCTTCTGGTATGACATCAAATGCCATGCACAAAATACGTGCCACTATGGGGCTGAAATCTTCTTCTTAGGAGCCTGCAAAGGTTTGAAACAGAATTTCATATAATAGGCACACCATTGCTAGGAACTTCAAATGTCAGTCCAAGTTCATGTTTACTGAACCCATTGTAGATCCATCCATACCTTCATTAAGGGTTCTTTTATGTTTGTCCCATTATATCTCTTACACCTTTTCCTCTACATCTACAGCTGGTGTGCGTGCCCTTGTTTTGTCAAGAGCACCAGGAAAGGGCTGAAAAGAGTGTAGCCTCTCCTACAGAGCTAAAGGCCCATCAGCATAGGTTAGCTCAATTGTTCTTGGATACTTATCTCTCCATTCTGCTACCCCTCCCATCCCAAAAACCTGTAACTCAGAACTCTGACATGTTCATTTATTGGTCTGAAGAAATCATTAGCTATAACATTTTGGTATTTAGTCCTAATCCAGTGAGTACTATAGTATGAGCCATTTATATTCTAGGTAAACTAATCATCTTGGACCTTATTGCAGACCACCCAAGTGGCTAGCCAATGTTGCTTCATAAGGTAACCTCAGAGTTTTAATCTTTCCTGCTATGGTATTTTTACAGCCATTCACTATTTCTTATTTCTCAAGAATATATAAAATAATCATTTATTGTGCATGATTACATATATGACACACTGAAACTTTTAACTCTTAAAGATCCATTTTTCCATAAATATAAGCTTACTAAAATGAATTACAGCTTAAAACACACAGAATTTTTAAGTCTGCTGCTGAAGCAGCTTCAAGTCAGTCTCTGAAGACCTGCAAATAGTTCGTATAAAAGTACTAATGAAACAAAAGCAAATTCTAACAAAAGTAGTACAGTGATGTTCTTTCATATAAAAGTGGCATTGCTACAAGGCAAAGGGCAAAATTCATAGCATTTTCTTTTACAAGAACACCATTACTAGTTTAAAGTATATACTCTGAGGTGGTGTGATCTTTTTAACACAGTTTAGTAAATAGATATATATTTTTTGCATTCGTTTTTTTATTTTCAGGACAGTGCTTAAGAGACATGGAAAGCAACAGTATTGCCTCTTCTTTCCTTTTTTTTCTCTAGATTTTTTTCCTCTTTAGCCTTTTCTGTTTGAGAGGTCTCCTGACTTGTGATTATTTACTCTTTGACTGTAATGTGACAGAAGAAGGTTACCCGTCATAAGCCATGGATACTTATATGTCACATCAACCACTGTTATAATGTAGTAGTTTTAACACTAGGAGAACAGACAAATCAGCTGTGGATTCTATTTTCTCAAAGTAATTTCTTCTACAATATGGATATACGAAGGTGTTAGAATATTTACTTATACTGCAACTACAGTTCTAGAAATTCTCATATGGAAATCACACTGATGTCCTAGTTATAGCTCAGAGAAGTGTATGAATGAAAAAAAATGATTATACTTTTTAAATGCATTTTAGTGAAAGTAGAATAGGTAAGTAAATAATTTAGCTGAAATCAGTGCTTTAAACTGATTCTAGATCATTCCTCAAAAACCTTAAACCACGGTGATTCAATATGCTAGAAGACTGCAACTGGCAGAAATGGTCTTCTTTTAATCAGTGTCAGGCAATATTTTGCTGGTGATTTGAACGGGATATTGTGATGGAGGCACCTTGAGCAAGACTAGAACCTATAAGCACATTCTTAATCATATCAGTGGTGTTTTTAAAGGGACACGTACATGAAACGCATTTTACATCCTTACAGAGATGCAGTACACACCACATACATGATACATATTGGAAACTTACTTTCTTATGTTTTCCAAAGTCTGTATAGTACTCTTCTGTACTTCCTGGACAGAAAAGGTGACAATATTCATGTCAAACAGTTGTTGCAAGCAGATATGACATAACCTCTCTACCGGCACAAACATATAGTTGGTGCATCAGCCCAGCTTTCCCTTGCCTCTTCTTTTCTATTGCCCTCTCTTTTATATGGTCCCCCCTCCTCACCAACATTCAGTCCTCTCCAAAGTTCAAACTAGACTCATGCTACAAGAAAATTGCTACGTTTGTAACTAATGCATCCTACTCATTCCGCCACTGCTTATCATTATGCGACCTAAAATGGCTTGAACTCCCTAACTATCTCACCTTTATCCAACTAACTACAGCTCACAAACTCATTCATAATCCATCCATGTGCCCTGCTCTATCTTCTATACTTACTTTATACCATCCTAACAGACCACTCTGATCCAACAAACAACTGATAGTAAATGTAGAAAAACCCAAACTTTCAGCTGGTCAGATGCTTTGCTCCTTTACCATAGCAAAACTTTGGAACTCCCTCCCCTCAACACTTAGATCCACCCGCTCAGTAACCCTCTTCAAGACATCTCTGAAACAACACCTCTCCTTATCTTGGCTGTACACATGTGCTAACATCACATCTCATATAACCTAACTACAACCATCACAACTATTCTCACCCCCACTCTACTACTCTGGCATCCTCCTTTCACATCCACCTGTCTTTACTTACTCTACCTCTCCATCCTGTCCAATTCCCTCTTCTACTAACCCTCATTGTTCTACCATTGATCCCTCCTGTCTACTTCCTTCTCTTCCTAATACTTATAGACCTACCATTGAACCAGGCAAGACATTCAGGTACTCCCGCAGCCTACCTTAATATCATACCACCACTTATATCCGCAACAGTATTCACCGACTTTGCTGGTTCCTGCAACAGGACTCATATAGCCTATCGCTCAGTTATTACACCTCTTAAACATGTGATAAGTTTAAGTACCTAGTCTCTAATTAATTCCTATATCTGCTTTGCACCCACTGCATGAAGTGTCCTATATAAATTTTGCAAGCTGAAAACTACTCATATGGAATGTTCTCATGTATATACTCTGTATTGCTTGTATAATTAATATCTTTGATTTGAGAATGATTACTTATGTACTGTTTTTTCACCAATTGTATAAGCTGCCTAATATGTACTAAATGTCTATTAATGTAAATTCTGTATTGTATGTGAAATGTCTTATATGTGGAGATTTTCTCTCCAGGACTCCACTGAAAATGGGCACTTCTGGCCCAGCTGGATCATCTCGGTAAACAAATGCAAATAAATAAATAATAAATAAATAACCAAGGAACAAACTCCTAAATACATGCTGCATACATACTAACTGTATTTGTAAGCCCTTTATGGAACTGATGCTTAGGTCACATAGCAGATAAGAGTGTGAACAATGGGAAGTCTCATAACCCATCTACATTGCACTATGGCAAACCAGTTACGTTTTTTTTTTAATAATATTTCCTGTCTCGCTTTCTACAGCATGTAATATCATGAATGTAATATCAGTGAATGGAGACTGCATTCATTAGAGTGGGTGTGCTGTTAGAATACTCAATGAGGAAAGGTCATTAACTGGCATGTCTCAGCATGACTTTTAAGCAGTCTATCTACCTTTGACTTTTAAGCAGTCTATCTACCTTCATAAAAAAAAGGATGACAGTTCTCATAGTGCTCCTTGGAGAGGAGTTTGATAAGAAGTACAGAAACAATATGGTGGCCTGACTTGTAAGCGGTATACATATTTCTCATAATAACCTTTCTGCTAGATTTAAGTGAATGGTGACATGCTTTTTTCTGGAGACATATATAACCCACAGGGAGTTGAATCAGCAGTGATCACAAAGAGAGAGGGGGGTATAAAACGTGGGGCACTGGGTACCCTTTTTCAGTGGCAGCCTGCGACTTAACTTCAGAAGCCAGTGAAAAGTCTTATATTCCTTCTTACATTCCTTGCAGTACACAGATTGTTATGCAGCCCACCACATCATATTGTTTAGTGGAAGACATGAAAAGGAGAAAATGGTCCACATTACTATGACAGTATAGCCTGCCTGAACCAAAAGGTATACAGATAATGAATCAGTAGGTCAAACCTTCTATATGCCATAATTATAACCTTCCCTTTTTCATATAGTCATTGGAGGCGAATGGATACTACTCTTGCTGTGAAGGAAGGTACATAATTACATGGCTTTCATCCTCTCATCTGAAAATATGTAACTAACGATAAAGATGAGCAATTTTTCCATAACCAAGGACTTCCAAAGTTAACGGAACAAGAGATGTTACATTAAAATACATTTTCTGCAAATTCAAAAGTATATAACTAAATGTTTGCCAGTATTTGGTGGTTATGATTTTTTGTTTTGTCAGAAAATCTTAAACATTATGAGGGACAGAACAAAATTTTGGAGGCTAAATCTAGGATCTCCCTGAAAACTGGTGTGAGTTGAGAGTCATGCATATAGATTTTTTATCGATACTGTTCTTTTAATTTTAATCTTTTTCCTTGTTGTTCTTATGTCTGTCTGTGCCACTCCACCTGTAGATCTCCTGCTACTTTTTGAAACAATGATAATAGCAGAATTGGGGAAGAAATTAAATGCAGTAACAGGAATAATTTGCATTGATTTATAAGAAGGACTGGATTGCTGTGGTCTAAATATGACTTCCATCACTGAATTTTAGATATTTGCTCAAGTTCATAGGCTGCTACATGTCAGAATGAATTACAATAAGTCAAATGCTGATATGCATCAAAGCTTGTGTTTATATATATATATATATATATATATATATATATATATATATATATATATGGGTCCCTATCAAATGATAGAAAACTCATTTGATGGAGAATCATTTGGCTGAAACCAAAACATAGAAAGCTCAAAACACTGAAAACTCATTTGACTGAAACTCAAAACACTGAAAATGCTATATGCTCTTTTCCCCATGGTAGTGCGATCCTGGAGTTAGTATATATAGTTAGGGGGGTGTGGGGGGCATAGCTCCCCACATACTTCATACATTTTAAACCCTACACATGGATACTTATAACTACAATAAATAACTGTTTGGAGAAAACAATATTTACATAAAACTATGTGGGGGGGTATGCCCCCCACACCCCCCATTGTGGGGGGCTATGCCCCCCATCCCGCCCTAACTATATATATATATATATATATATATATATATATATATATACTAACTCCAGGATCGCACTACCGGTGGGAAAAGGGCATATAGCATTTTCAGTGTTTTGAGTTTCAATCAAATGAATTTTCAGTGTTTTGATCTTTCTATCTTATGGTGTCAGTGAAATGAGTTTCTAATTCTATCAAATGAGCTTTCTATCATTTGATAGGGACCCATATGTATATATATATATATATATATATATATATATATATATATATATATATATATATATACATATATGTATATGTTTAATGTTTTTTGTTAAGTAATTGCAGATTGAAGAAAGTATTTTGTTAAGCAATTAAAAAAAGAGGAAAAGACAGCCATTTCCAAAGCTAGCCTGGGGAAAAGCTAATTATATATGCAATAATATATACCATTACATCTAAAGTATAAAATACACATACTTAAAACTTGCAGACACAATCACCACCAATGAGAATGATCAGCTGTATTTTGGAAACAGAGTGTAATAAATAAATAAATAAATAAAATAAAGTAAAATATCAAAAAGTGTTTCAAATGCATAGTGCAAAATGTTTCCTTTTTGCTACTGAAAGCAAGACAAAATATTTCTTTTGTTTGCGTCTTTCGGCTTTTCCCGGTTAGGCGTCGCCACAGCGGAACTCCAGTCTGCTAATGATTGGTAGTTGATTTTTACGTGCCGAGTTATCAGCCCTGACGCACAACCTTCAACGAAGGTACGCCCATTCACACATGCCTCCATGCAGAAGACGCTCTAGCTAAGAATCGAACTGGACAGCGTCTTACTGTGAGGCGACAACACTACCGCAGCACCACCACCACGCAAGACAAAACATTTCTAAGTGGGAAAAAACATTTAATGTCAGACTGGGTCATATAAACTGGTAGTGTTGGAGTAGAATATGAAAGGAGTAAGTTCATGAGAGGGAGGGAAATGTGAGGGGAAGAGCAAAATAAGACTGTCTGTAGATGAACCCGGGGAGTGGAAGATGTAACATACATAACTGCAATGGTTTCCAAAACACAAGGTAAGCTGCTGGAATGAAAGATTATGCTGCAGTAATATACTAAGTACGGCAATCTATGAACTCAACAGAACGGAAAATGTCCCCTTGTCATTCTGTGTCTCATCCTGCACTCCTGAAAAATGTATATACAACACTAATTAGCTATATGAATGATGACAGCTATGTCACTCGGCTGGCTTGCAGAATATACTCTTGCAAGTTGTATTCCAGTATTCTAGGCTGAAAATCAAGCATTTGTACTCAGACTACCAGAAGAAAACATCCATACAGTCTGGATTAGTGTATCAGTTTCCATGTTGGCATTACAGAAATGTTTTATTTACACAAATGTAATTCAAATCCTTATTATAAGAAGTAATAGTGAGATGGTTTAGTCTAGTTTAGTAAAATAAATTCATTAAGTGTTATGAATAGGCATAGAATTTTTCATGCTGGAGTTTATTATCAGTATATTTGCCATGAACCACCTATTCTAAGAAGTATGGATTTCAATTTTTGTTATCCATTACACTTGTGTTCCAGAAGACCACAGATGAAATTCACAGATATGTACTTTGCTGAGCACCAGGAAGGGAAACTAATTCTCCGTGTGACTTCTCCATACTCAAATTTAATATATATTAAGATGCTTCCAATTTGCATTGTGAGACAGTTTGAAGATGAGCAAAATGTGGATCTAGGAATTATTCCACCAAAAGCATAATACTGTGGAGATAGACACAAATAAATAGCAGTAATTCCTAAACTCAGAAGCAGATTTCCTCTTCTAAATGGTTTAGTGGGGTTGCAGTAATGCCATACAAGAACAAGAGATGCATGAGACAATGAATGTTCCTCACAGCTAAACACCATAACACTGTGTTCAGTATATAATGTATAAATTATCTGTGTGGCAGCTCCCCCCCGATATCTAAGGAATGAAAATCATAATAAAACCACCACTGCAGTCTTAATCCCTCCATCTCTGTCAGACACCTATTGCAAACGTAACATAGCTTGATGGGATAGGGAAGCATTCACCTATGGGATAAAGGGCAGTCACTCCATGTGAAATAAAAATGAATTATTATCAGTAATACTGATACCAATTTTCAGTGCATATATTTTTGATTTTTGGACTTAGAATATGATGGAATATTAAGGTCTTAGTGACCCAGTAAATCTGCATGGTTTCTAAATCTACTGGATAAGTTGTACATCTTCATGAATTAGCAGCCTGAACTTTATATAGATAGTTACTAGGCATACAGTCTAGGAGATAATTGAGAAGAAAAGCAACATTTTCCAATTGCCCCAGAAAATTTCCTTGGCTAAGTGGCTTGGTGAAAGTCACATAGCATACAAAATGGAGGCAGATGGAATCAATCCTGTACTACCAAACCTCAGATCATTAACAGCTTACAGCTTTAATCCTTTGCACTAACTCCTAGGCGATCTCTTACGGGGCTCTTACTAATACAGTCATGTGTCTTATACATTCATGACTTGTCTTATTGATTTTGTACCTACTTTATCCTCGAGTAAAATATTCTTATTCACCCAGCTTTCTTTCTCCCTCTCTGTCTCTTTCTCTTTCTGTGAAAACAATGCTATCTTAAATTACTCCTGAGCAGGCCCACAACTATCATATCGTCTTATGCCAATTACATTTTTTTGTAACTTTTTTTTCTGATTCTGATTTACTTCTCACTGCACTACTATCCTTGATACACATGAATGTTTCCGATGTGTGTCAGCCTTTCTTTCCATAGCTCCAAAGTACAGGAGGACCACCCTCACTTTGAATAACCTGTGGTGGGGATCTAAACTTCATCCGTTTTCTATCTCTCTCTGCACTCTTGCATAGATGTGGTCTTCCAGGACTGTTGATGGGATATCCAGAACTCTCTGTATAAAGGGATACCAGTAGCTTTCTAAAGGTGATCTTTTTTGCTTTATATCATAGTCCATTTACAGCCTGTTTAACTGCTTTGTCATCTTTTATCCTCTTTTAGGTTATTTGCTATGTAAACCCTATTGCACGGACAGTATTTTGCTGTGGTGGTACCCAGTCCCACAGGATACACTCATTCCTTGTACTTTTGCATTATTCTGGTGTTTTATGCATTGAAATGAAGCTGCCATGTTTTTGACAATTCTTCATAGCGCTGTCTTACAAATTCCCTTTTAATAAATTTTACAAATCTTTCTTATCAGCATTATTAAAAATTATTAGTGATTCCCCCTGAACAAAAGTCACTTATAAAACGACTGGTCCTGGTACCGAAGCATACTATACCCCAGAAATAACATTCTTTTTTGGAATGTACTCAGTACCTATGAAACTTTTCATCCTATTAACTACACATTCTCTTACCTAAGATGTTCACCTTTTTCTAACCCATGACCGACTAACGTATTTATGATTAGCTTTTGGTGGTATGGGGTTGTGTGAAATATCTTTGTAAAATCTAAACATGCCATAATTACAATTAATGTCTTTTATAAGATTTTGTCTACTCATTTAAAAAGTTAAATTAGTTTCATTTCACATAGCGTTTCCACTTATATTTACATTATGTTGGACTACTTGTCCCACAGGCCTCTACCTACTCACATACTTTTTCCTTTAAAAATTACATTAATTGTCCTTCTGCTTATGCCAAACATTCAGATTTCTTATATTTTCTGTAAGTGCAATATCTAACATTTGTAGCACAGAGGATGGTATCTGCATTAGCTGTAAGATGACAAGTTTCATTTAGGATGTGACAAAGGCAATCTACCATATTCTATTAAATACAAATTTTGATCTATGGAGCTTGTAAACACAGAACCTTTGAAGTCACCCACCACCATCATGCACCCTCTTCTTTTCAATGTATGCATCTATATGTTTATCTCTCTCTCTCTCTCTCTCTATATATGTATATATGTAGATATATAAAAATATATATGCATGTATATACATATATATATATATATGGTTCCCATTCAGAAGCCTGAAACATCATAAGCCTGAAAATCAAAATCCTGAAACCAAAAGCCTGAAAATTCAGAATCCTGAAAACTCAAAATCCTGAAAGCCCAAAATCCTGAAAGACCAAAATCCTGAAACTCAAAATCCTGAAAACACAAATAATGCTAATATGTCACTATAAAGACACTAATATCTACCAACTGACCCTGACCCTAACCCTAACCCTAAGGTCCGTCACTATCGCACACTCACCTGACCAGCCCTAAACCTAACTCACTTAAACCGCCCCTAACCCCAATATTTGTCACTATTGCATACATGCCTAACCTGCCCCTAACCCTAACTCACTTAAACCGCCCTAACCCTAAAATAAAACCAACGCACACTTACCTGACCCCAACGCATGACCTAACACCACAGGGCTAACAATAGCAAAGCCACAATGACATCAGTATGTCTATTTTGTGTTTTCAGGATTTTGAGTTTCAGGATTTTGGTCTTTCAGGATTTTGGGCTTTCAGGATTTTGAGTTTTCAGGATTCTGAATTTTCAGGCTTTTGGTTTCAGGATTTTGATTTTCAGGCTTATGATGTTTCAGGCTTCTGAATGGGAACCATATATATATATATATATATATATATATATATATATATATATATGTTTTCCCCTGCATTTTGTCAAATGTGAGTTTGTTTGACAAATGTGGGGGGGTGTTGTTTAATTTTGACAGTAGAGATGTACAGATAGCTGAATAGTGCAAAAATTAAAGCTATGTTTTATCAAGATGGGTGAGTGGGGTTGGAGGGGGTGAGAGCATTTGTGACTGGGATTATGAGTTAGGGCTAGGGATGAGGATAGGTTAGGGATAGGTGTTATATGTTTGTTTGAGAACGTGTGTATTTTCGGGTTAGGGTCAGTGTTAGGTAAAATGATGGATGTAGTGTTGTTAGTGTGTGTTTGTGCATGTTTGTACAATGTGTCTTGTGTAGTGGCAGTGATATGGGAAGGTTTTTATTAAGGTAAGGTGTAAGGTTAGCATCCATTACTAAAGTGACACAGGGCAGCCTCTTTCTCCTACTATTTCTGCTTTGAAGGATGATTTTGTCACAACCTGCAGTTTCTCTGGCTATCAGCCTGCTGTCCCTAAAAAAAGCAGATATATTATTTAAATTTCCTCTTTCATTTAAGTTCTTATACCCTCTTCCTAGATCTGACACAGCACCTTTTGCTTTAGTGAATCCTGCTGCTGCTAGTCATTTGGTTTGAACGGGAAATTTGTATTCTTCTGCAACACATGTTTTTAGAATTCTTATCTGCCTAGCTAATATGTTAAATTTTATGTTTGCTGCTTGTGAGAATATGAGAAATATTCATGCTTCTATTGCCTCATAGGAGGAGAAATTTGCTTTGTGTAACTTGTTCCGAAAATGTGCACTCTACTGATGACGTCTCCACGGCCGCTGCTTCTTTAACATCATAAGGATGTTTGCCTGGCTGCTTTCTGATAACCTCCCAGAGGATCTCTATAATGAAAATGTGAAAGTTACCTTGGATAGAGAGCTATTTTTTTAACCTTCTTCTACAGAGGTCGTTAAAAGTGTGATGACAGGCGAAGCTGATTCAAGAGATTTCTCACATTTTCAGCCCTCCTTCACCTTGTTTCCAAGGGATTCAGCACTTCATGCACAAAAAATAAATAAATAAACTGTCCCAGCATGCTGCTGGTAAGCAAATGTTTTATAAAGCTACAGCAAGAGCTACAGCAAGGAGGTTCCAATAAGAAAACAGGAACTCTGCAGAACAAATAGTCTTAAAACCATGTGAGGGACTTCCCTCCCCTGCCCCACCCTGGCAGTCCCTTTTTCCTTCAAGAAAATCAGAACATATCTGAGTTGTTTGGCTTCTGCTACACACCTACAATCAACTGTATTACTAGTTGAGTTAAGTACAAACTTGCAGTGTTAAACATTGTACTGCATTTTATTTTTCTGTGTATTTAATTGTTTTATTGAATATTGTGGTCTGTGTCTCTCTGTAGTTATTTATTTATTTTTCTATTTAATTAGTTCATATAATAATGTGGTCTCTCTCTCTCTCTCTCTCTCTCTCTCTATGCAGTAGTGGGGGCTATTTTGTTTCACTTCATTGATATTCAGTGTTAAACTCTTATCCTAGAGGGTTTTTCTGTATTTATAAGTGTTAGTCACATATCTTTGAATTTATTACTGCTCAGTATCTGAGTTGTTTGGCTTCTGCTACATACCTACAATAAACTGCATTACTAGCTGAGTTAAGTACAAACTTGCAGTGTTAAAGATTGTAATGCATTTTATTTTTCTGTCTATTTAATTTTTTCATTGAATATTGTGGTCTGTGTCTTTCTGTAGTTATTTATTTTTCTATTTAATTGTTTCATAGAATACTGTGGTCTCTCTCTGTCTCTGCAGTTAGTTTCATGCCCGCTCTCCCTGTTCTTGTTCTGGTATTAATCTTGGTGGCTTTTAAATTGCCCACCCCTCCTGTAAATTTGTGCTTGAACACTCTTCCTGGGTCTATCTCATTTGCTCACTCAACCGAGTACAGTGAGATCATATTTTGACTTCAGACACTCCTAACAGTCCCATCTGTTCAGCTCTATCCCAGCTCTATTCCAGTCTAGTGTCACTAGCTCACTCTACCCAATACAGAGAGAACATTTGTGAAGGGCAAGCCACTTAGGTCCTTAATTTTGAATTATCTTGTGTTTCTCCTTTCTCCCTTTCCACTTTACAAAAAAAAAAAATCTAAGCTTGTTTCCTGCCTTTCCTGTAACTAGTCTAGTCCAGATACAGATTTGCTGTATCCAGGACTGTTTGTAAGCTTCTGAGCCTCCCAAGCCTTTCTTTGTTGGAGGAAAACCTTCTAGCTTATCAGTGGGATGGTAAGCACTAGGTAGCCTGTCTACCACAAGAGTGGTTTCTGGCCCAGAAATTGTAGTTTATTGGCCGGTTGGGCAGTTTTTCCATCTCTTTCAACTTATTGGTTTAAAAGCCCTCATTTGTGCTTGTTTCCCACCTTTCCTGTAACTAGTCTAGTCAAGATACAGATTTGCTGTATCCAGGACTGTTTGTAAGCTTCTGAGCCTCCCAAGCCTTTCTGTGTTGGAGGAAAACCTTCTAGCTTATCAGTGGGGAGTGGTAAGCACTAGGTAGCCTGTCTACCACAAGAGTGGTTTCTGGCCCAGAAATTGTAGTTTATTGGCCGGTTGGGCAGTTTTTCCATCTCTTTCAACTTACTGGTTTAAAAGCCCTCATTTGTGCTTGTTTCCCACCTTTCCTGTAACTAGTCTAGTCCAGATACAAATTTGCTGTATCCAGGACTGTTTGTAAGCTTCTGAGCCTCCCAAGCCTTTCTTTGTTGGAGGAAAACCTTCTAGCTTATCAGTGGGATGGTAAGCACTAGGTAGCCTGTCTACCACAAGAGTGGTTTCTGGCCCAGAAATTGTAGTTTATTGGCCGGTTGGGCAGTTTTTCCATCTCTTTCAACTTACTGGTTTAAAAGCCCTCATTTGCACTTGTTTCCCACCTTTCCTGTAACTAGTCTTAGTCCAGATACAGATTTGCTGTATCCAGGACTGTTTGTAAGCTTCTAAGCCCCCCAAGCCTTTCTGTGTTGGAGGGAAGCATTCTAGATTATCAGTGGGAGTGCTAAGCACTAGGTAGCCTATCTACCACAAGATCCAGGTACAGATTCTTAGTTTTAGCACTTTAAATTGCTTATTCATGCTCAGCACTTGTTCAGAACTTGTTGTTAGCACTAAATAAGCTACAAATTACTACATCACTCAACCTTCCCCTTTACCTAGAGGAAAACAGTTTTTGTACTTACTTTCCTCACTTGCTTAGAGAAAAACAGCTCTTATACTCACTTTCCTCACTTGTCTAGAGGAAAGTATTTTTTTTATTCCAGCATGTCCAAAGGTCAGCTCCCAGTGTTCTCTCCTGTCTATCTGATGAATCTGGGCATCTTGGGGCAATGTAGCAATTGCCTCATGAACACAGACAACCCTCTCCTCCTACCACCCAACACCACAACCTGTGAGAGATGCACTTATCTAGCCAAACTGGAGGTAAAGCTCTCTCCAGCCAAGACTGAACTTGACAGTCAAGAAGAGAAGATAAACACTTGCACCACACCACACTCATCACATAGTCCCACTAAACCTACACCACCAAAATCCACACATAGAAACACAAAAACATTCACGGAGGCTCTCAATAATAATCTGCTCAAACAACAGAGACCTCCAAAGCAGAAATGCACACAACCTCCACCCCCCAACACAACCCAAATGACACATAGCCCACAGACTCAGTGTGCCAATAAACCACAGCCCATAAGGCAAAACAACATACCCAACACACTAGTCATAGGTGACTCTATAGTCAGGCACACTGATGTTCCACTCACCAGGCTAAACAAGGAGAAGGTTATTGTCAGCTGCCTGTCAGGTGCCAGGATCCGCCACATAAGCCACGCACTCAGGTCACTCCACAACAAGTACAAATATGACTCTGTCATTGTCCATGTTGGTGTGAACAACCTGAGATGTACCTCCCTGGACTACATGAAAAGAGACATGGAAGAGCTTTCTGATCTTGTAGCCCAGGCAGATATGACCCTAGCCCTGAGTAGCATCCTGCCATCACCCAGAATGATACCGCAGTACAAGGATAATATGATTGACTTCAACAATTGGCTAAGCTTCTGGTGTCATTCTAAGGGGATCCAGTATCTGTCTGTCTGGGACAACATGGTAGACAGACCACGATGCTTTGCCAGAGATGGCCTGCAACTGTCACCCCTGAGATTCCAGATACTGGTTAAGGGTCTTGACGCCCCTATAGTGCCTTTTTTAGGCAAGGTTCAAATGACAAATTCACGACCGTAACAGAAACAGGCAAGCAAAAACTGAGGGTAATGCTACTCAATGTTAGAAGTCTAAATCTCAAAATGCACTCACTCGAGGCACTCCTTAAAATGGAGAACATCGATATTTGTGCAGTGACTGAAACCTCATTCAAGGCTCTAGAGAGCACCCCTGCATTCCCGGGCTATAACTCATACCACACTTTTCGGCCATCTAACCTGGACCAGAACACCAAAGGTGGAAGTGTGTCCATATTCATTAAGGATATCCACACCTCCAGGCTAGTTACACAGCATAATGCATCCGAGGTTATCCAAGTGCAACTAACTCTGGGCAAAACTGCAATCCAAATTTTAGCTTGCTACAGATCCCCTCACCATGCCCCAGGATTCCCACTCCTCTTTTCTTGATATACTGGAAAATATTAGGGTTCAACCAAACACCCTAATAATTGGCAATTTCAACTACCCCACCTTTTACTGGGAAAACTACTCATGTACTAACTCCTTTGCTCAACGTTTTCTAGAATTCATAAATTCCAATGCCCTGGATCAACTTATCCACACCCTCAACAGAGGCAACAATATCCTAGACATAGTTATTACCAACATGAGTGACCGGTGTTCCACATTTGAAGTCAACTCCTCATTGGTCAGATCCGACCATAAGCTAATTACCCTAGATATCCACATCCCGTCCCCACCCACCATTAAGGAAACCACGGGAAAAAATTTCTCCAAAGCCAGTTTCATGCTTCGTAAGACAGAAGTGGTGAACTTCATGACACCCATGCAGATGGACAATACAGTTACGACTGCTGACTCCTACACAAATGCACTCTATAAGCACTTATATGCGTGCATGGATCATTCTATCCCAAACAGAACCAAGACGCCATCCTCCAAAAAAAGGAAGACAATCTGATGGTCCCCTGCCATAAACAAACTCTACAACAGAAGGAAGAAACTGTTGCAAAAGACAGTAAAATCCCATGAGTGGATGAGCTCCCTGGTCAGCCTCAGTAAGAAGCTGAGATCCCTTATAAGATACTCCAAAGCTAGCTACAAAAACAAAATCACCACTGATTTTAAGGGCAACCACAAAGCATTCTATAGCTATGTCAAGAATCTCAATGGCAACACCCAGATCTGCTCTGAGTTACAGCACAACGGCACAAAAATTACAGAACCAACTGATATTGCCACCATCCTGGCAGATAGGTTCAGTGCTAACTTTACCCCCCTCTCACACCCAAAAGGGCCCATATCTATACAGGAAGAATGCAGAGTCCTTGTAATCACATCTAAGCAGCTAAAACCAAAAACACAGCATCTGTGGAACCGGATAACATCCCAGGCTGCATTTTACATGAACTTCAGAATGAACTGGCTCCCCACCTAAGCAGCATGTTCAGTCATATTCTTACATCAGGCTTTTTTGCCCACTGAATGGTGCACAGCAACAGTTATCCCACTCCACAAAGGGGGAACCGCCACTGATCCTGAGAACTATTGCCCTATTAGCCTGATGAGCCCGGTCTGCAAGGCCATGGAACGTATCATCATAGAACTCATAAACAAAAACATTGATAGCCTCCAAACTCTGGACCCCACCAAGTTTGTGTTTGTGAAAGTCAGATCTTGCCTCCTGAACCTGGTCGACTCCTTTAGGCAGTCAGCAAAGCTGTAGATGAGGGTAAAGTGGTTCACACAACCTATCTTGACCTTGCCAAGGCTTTCGACACCATCCCCCAGTCTGGAATTATAGCTAAACTCACTAAGCTAGGTATAAATCCCTACATCACAAGATGGGTTGCCAACTGGCTCACTGACAGAACCCACACTGTAAACGTTGCAGACTCCAAATCTGACCTCAAACCAGTGACAAGTGGAGTACCACAGGGTTCAGTCCTTATCCTTATTCCTTAGTTTTAAAAGATGCTTATCATCACATTTCTATAGCTCTGGATTTCAGATGTTTCCTAAGATTTTCTGTGTCTGGATCAGATTATCAATTCCCTGCCTTACCTGCTGGACTTTCTTCTGCTTTAAGGGTGTTCACTACGTGTCTAGCTCCCATGATAGCCTACTGCAAACTTCAGAGTATTTAAATTTTTTTATATTTAGATGACTTGCTTATCTTTGCAGTCTTTTTCAAAGTGCTGACATTCTCTTACTTGAGTAAAGGAACTCCTACTCAGCCCGGGATTCCAAAACAACATACAGAAATCATTTTTGAATTCTCACATGATTATTTTTTCTGCAGTGTCTCATGGACACCTCATTTCAAAGAGGTTTTCTTCAACAGGAAAAAATTGATTTATTTTTAGATCTGTTCCTGAGGTTTTCCACTCAGAAATCCATTTCAGCAAGGGAACTCCTCCCAGTTCTGGGTCCGATGGCATATATAATTCTCATGATACCTCTTTTACGACTCTACATGAGAAGGAGTCAATGGTACCTGTAATTTCTATTTTCCCATGATCAACTTCCCTTGCGTTTTCAGATTTCAGATTATTTGGGGTTTGTGAAAATGGATATTATATGGTGGAGACATAAAATCTCTCCGAATCTAGGTCTCCCATTTCCTCCTCCTCCTCCTGCTCCAGCATACTCAGTCACTAAAGACACCCCAGACTGTGCTTTGAATGCAGTATCAATGAGAAAAAAAAGTGCAGGAACTTCGTAAAAAAAAAAAAAAAAAAAAAGACGGGCCAAAACACATAAACATAAAGGAGATGTCAGCTCTTATAATGATTCTCAATTCTTTCAGTTATCAGTGTTTACTCAACACCACCATTTTGTGGTACAGAAACAAGCAAGAGGAGACCGGATCTTATCCTTTGTGCAGACTAGCCATAGTAGCTTTTCAATATAATCTCACTCTATGAGCACTTTACATTCTATGAGAGCAATATTGTGTAACAGATGAGGTCAGCAGGACCAGGACAAACCCACACAAATGGAAGCTGAATCAGGGGGGTCTTCCAAAATTTGATCCATCTGTGAACAGTACCTGAAGTAGATATTTTTGCCTTCACTATAATCAATTAGTTGGCAAATTTTGCACTAGGACTCCATACTAGAATGCCTGGAACACAGATGCCTTTTCTATTCCTTGGATAGGATTGCTCCTGAATGTTTTCTCAACCATTCCACTAATATTCAGGATCATTCTGAAAATTCAGAAAGACTATCCAAAGGTCAAAGGGTGCAACTGCCACAAGATTCCTCAGAGAATGGATTTACTCACACAAGACCAGGGGTGTTTGAGACATCCTGACCCCATACAACTACAGCTTACTGCCTAGATGAAAGGTTTTATTGAGTTTTAGGCATCTTTTTTCTGAAGATATGCAACAGGTATTAATGGATGCAAGGAAACCAGCTATAGGAAAATCTTATATTAGTAGATGGATGAGGCTGTCTTCTTGGTGCCATCTAAAGGGCCAGCAACCATTCAGGGCTAGTGCTTCTCTGGGTTTTGCATTATTTATATGATCTATTATCCTGTGCTTATTGAGGCCAGTTGGCATAATGGTTAAACTCTTCATCTCCCATACAAAAGGTACAAGGTTTGATCATGACATCTGGCAAATGCCTATATGGAGTCTCCATGTACTCCCCGGGGCTCTGCGGGGTTTCTCCCACCTTTCAAAATCATGCTGAGTGTTTCTACTTCAAACAGCCAAGAATGGAGTTGTGGGCAGCAACACAGACTCTAGATTATGACCTATAAGGGAAGTATTAACTGCGGTGTCCAGTACCTCAAGATAGGAGAAAATGGATCACAGAGTGTGTGCCATGTTAGGATTAGCTATTCAATAGTGTAAGAATTGGCTCTAGGTGATTTGGTTGTCTTGACTAATGTTGCCAAATAGGCATGGAAATTTTCTGGTGATAAGTCGGTTGATGACTCAGTTTACTAAGACCTATACCAGGGACCTATGATAATGGTGGTCAGTGTGTATCCACCATAAAGCCCAGCATCCCTGGGACAATAAGCTACTCGCTGGCCAGTGTCCAGTTGCCTAGCTTAGGTTATCTTGGATAACTCTGCTGAGTAAAAACTAGATGTAAAACCAATTAACCTGACTGAGGTTCACTGACAGGATGCAGCTTGGAGGACATGATAGTAAGGAGGAGGCTAAACATCCTCTGTATCCAGGAAACAACATGGAATGACAACATCATATGGCATGGGATCCAGAGTTTGCAACTTAGGAGGACAGACTAGAAATGGTGTAGGAATTGTGGTGACAAAAGACAGTGAGAGATGTCAATGAGAATTAGTGATAGACTTATGGAGATCAGACTCCAGGGTAATGATAGGGCACTATACATAATCTCAGCCTATGCCTCATAGCAGGGTTGTGATAGTGAAGAAAAGAGTGCATTCAGACAGCAGCTGCAGCATCTACCAGATAAAGCAGGACACCAGAAACTGGTGGTGTTAAGAGTGCTCATATAGGCAGACACAACAGGATATGAGGACTGCCTTGGTCCACATCGGTGGGACAACAGGAATAAGGAAAGAGAGGCCATTTTAGACTTTTGTCTGCCAAATGGTTGATGGTGGCCAACACATGGTTCAGCAAGAGAGACAATCACAAGCTCACATACAAGACTGGGCAGTATGCCACTCAGGTCGACTTCCTCCTAGTAAGGAAAGGGCATTGGGGTTGAATCAGAGATTGTAAAGACATCTGCAGTGTAACTGTTGACCCACAGTACAAACCACTGGTGCAAGCAGTGGTCAGAGAAGGCTCTAAGGTCAACAGAGATTGAAAACCTGGAAGTTGAGAGAATGACATGAGTTCAAGGAATTACAGTTTTAGTTTCTTTGCCCTTATAAAAACAGATCTGTAGCGGGTTTGATCAGTTCAAAGGGAGAGTGTTGGTGCCACAACCTGATCTGCTGTTACCTAACCATTTTTAAAAAAAATGAAAGTGCCTTCGACAGCTCCTGGTTCACATTCAACATAATACATTCATCTCAGAAGAGTGGTATCATCAGCTTATTTTGTTGCAACAACACGTTTGTGATATTAGCATAGAAAGCAGCCTATTAACAAAATTCTCTCTTCAGAATTAGCTTTTTCAAGAATTTATAGGTTCATAGGTTCATAGGTAAGTACTAGGCTATCTGCCCAAGGGCATTTATAAGCCTAGCCAGAGTGTGTTGGCTTTCGCCACCCCCTTAGATTAGTTCCCTGTGCCTCTGACCAGCACAGCCATTAGTTCCCTGCGCCTCTGTCCAGCAGAGCCACTGCAGGGATCCCTGGGGTAAATTTTCTGTTTCCCATCCACCCGTCAAGGTTTCTCTTGAAGAGTGCTAGTGAGGGGCTCTGCTTGATCTATATTGGAATCTTGTTCCAAAGCATGGGGAGTCTCTGGGTAAGGAATCTATCCCTCCAGCATGTCCTATTTATCATGGTGGTAAGGTTTATATCCCTAGAGCGTGTGGCTCTCAGGGATTTGTTTTTTTTATAAGTGGAGCATATCCATCAATTTTGGGTTGGACATGGCCTTGTATGTCGAGCAGAGATCACCTCTGAGTAAGCGGTATGCAACCGAGTACAGCTGGAGTTTCTTTAGTCGGGCTGCATAGGTCATCTGTTTGAGGCCAGTAATCCTTTTGGTGAGGTACTTTTGTGGTCTTTCCAGCTGTTGCAGGTGTCTTGTAAGGTACATCCCAAATGGGGCATTGTATTCTATAATGGGTCGAATAAGTGATGAGTAGAGAGGCGCAATAACCTCTTTTGTTCTGGATGTGAACCCTTTTGAGATTAGGTGGGCCACGTTGAAGGATTTTCTAACCACCTTGGCAATATGATTATCAAAGGAGAGATTGCTATCTAGTTGGGTCCCCAGATCTCTTATTACTTTTTCTGTATTTAGGGGACTACCACCTATGTGGTAGTTCGCGAGTACTTTGTTTTTTCCAAAGGGGATGACTATGGACTTTATGGCATTCAGCTTAATGCCATGATTTTGACACCAGGTATCTGCTTCAGTGAGACCCTTCTGGAGGGTGTCTGTATCAGCCAGAGAATCAATTATGGCCCCTAGTTTGCAGTCGTCTGCAAACTTGGTCAGCCAAAGTCCTCCTGTGCTTGTCTGTACCTCTGAGAAGTCTATACCAAACAGGAGGGGTCCTAGGACTGAGCCCTGGGGAACACCACTTGTAACCGGTTTAGAGTCAGACCTAGAGTCTGCAACTCTCACTGTGTGGGTTCTGTCCGTGAGCCAATTTGCAACCCATCTTGTGACGTAGGGGCTAATGTTCAGGTTGGTGAGTTTGTCTATAATACCAGAATGGGGAATGGTGTCGAAAGCCTTTGCAAGGTCTAGGTAGGCCGTGTGGACCTCCTTACCCTCATCTAATGCCTTGGTAACTATCTCAAAGAAGTCCACCAGGTTTAGGAGGCATGATCTGCCCTTAACAAAGCCATACTGGGTGGGGTCCAAACTTTGGAGGTTCCCAATGTCTCTGTTAATGAGTTCCATGATGATGCGCTCCATAGCCTTGCAGACCAGGCTAGTCAGGCTTATAGGGTGATAGTTCCCAGGGTCCGTTGTAGCGCAACCTTTGCGGAATGGGATAACTGTTGCTGTGAGCCACTCTGTGGGTACGTAGCCTGTAGAGAGCTTTTAGTTTTGAACTGTAAGTGAGGGAAGATACAATTTTTCATGTGAGGCAACAATACAGTGAGAGATGTTTGAAGTTAGTTGCAGTTCAGTTAATGTAGTCACTGAAGTGCCCTATAAAAGGTTTAGCTGTTTACTACAGAAGTGGATAATTGTTTCCTTAAATTTCTAGTAACGAACCAGAATTATTTAATTATTCTTTCTTTTTCTTGATTTTCTTGTCTTCTTCTCTGATGATGATCATCCTGAGAAACACTGGCTAATATTACCATTCCTATAGTCAGAACCATAGCAAGGTCAATAGGTCAACAGGCACCCTGTGCTGATCCACAAACTGGCACTCCCCCTCAGTTCATAGCTGAGGGTCTCTTCTGCTTAGAGCTGGAGTAAACTGCTTGCTACTAATGTGGCAAGCGACAATTAGCTTGTTAGAGTGAACTCACCACATACAGTGCTGTGACTGCAAGTGCAGTATTGGTATTTATGTGAATGCTGGTACTGCACTCCCCCATTACTGGCACTGGTAAATCACACTTCCTGACAGCTTGTATTTGGGGGGGCAGCTACCCCATTCATCCTGCTCTGCCTGTAGTATCTATGTCCTTGCACAACTTCTGTTTTGCACTTGGACTAAGGAAATGCGTTCATTGAAAGGTAAACACTTCAAACAAGTTTCTGCTCTTTATGAATCATTTGTGATTGCATTTTATGAATTCCTACCCCATGCCTTCCTGCTTAGTACTAGTGCTGTCGGTTACTTGCTTTTAAATAAAGAGTCACTGCTCACCTTGCTTTGGTGAGCAGTCCTTGGTTTCTGGGTAAATTGCCCACAATTCTTTAAAAAAGACTAGAGATGGTAGTACACTGCAGTTTGTTATAGTATGGTTCCCTTGTCTTTATTTCCTTCTATGTTTCTCTGATAATAGACTGTCAACTGCTATTAGCATTCTTGTAGTGCTCGTGTCTTTGTACGGCTTCTGTTCTGTTTCAGGTAAGCACTCCAATAAGTTAGCAGTCTCTATATATATATATCATCTGTTGGTGTATATTGTAAACTTCCACCCTGTGTTCCCCTGCATATTTCTAGTATTGTGGCTTAATTGCTTTTAATTAAAGATGGGTCATTGCTTACATAATTTTTAATACATTTGTTCTGCTGCCACTGGTACTGTTAGTTTTTTCTTGGAGAGTTCTGCCATAAAACAACAATGGCCGGGTCCCCTTCAGAGTATTGAAATTGCAGAACATTGAACGTCTGATCATTGAGGACCAGAGGATCAAAGTTCTGCAATATTGACCCCCCAAAAAAAACTAAAACATGAAAACTTTTTAGCCCCCCTGCATCCCCTAGACTCCCTACTACTAAAATATACCAACACTGAGATTGCCCTACAGTGAAGAGGATGGTGTTGTACGGCACGGAATGGGAAATTTACCATTCTCATCACTGTAATATGATCTCAGCGTTGGCATATTTAAGTAGCAGGGGGTAGGGGGTAAAGGGGGCTTATCCCCCCTGCAAAAACTTACAAGAAGACTTTTTTATCTTTTTAAATTGATTCTACCTTAATGTTCGATATTGTAGCACATCCATCATCTCATCCTCCATGATGTGTGGCTCGATACTCTGCAACTTCGATCATTGGAAGTAGACCTCAATGGTCATCTTTTTTTAGCATAACTGCAAACTGATTGTTTCCCACAAAGCATCCCACTGTACAATCACCTCCAATTACGCCAACCTCCAGGGTCACTACATGCTGACAAAACCACATACTAATTAAAACCTTAAAGAGCCTCTAGCCTACTTGTGCTACTCTCTATGCCAACTACCACATTCGAACTACCATTGTCTGAATATAAACCAATCACAGCATATTACCCTAGTCTTAGTAATTTTTCTTAGATAAGATGCAATATGTAATGTGTCTTTTATTTAAATGGAGCAGTTATTATTACTTAGGGGAGGGTATACTTATTCTGTATTTAAGTATTGAAAATTCTTGTTTTTTCTGCTCTTTTGTATAGGTACTGAGAGTAGGATTGTATATGTTAAGTTGTGTCATTCTTTTACTTGTATGTGTTGTTTTACTTTCTGTGTGTAATCTCAAGAAGGAGCTGATGCATGAAATTTCATTTAGGCACATGTGAGTGGTCTTAAATGACAATAAATACTTACTTATAAATACTTATATACTTACTTATAGATACTTATAAATATCCTGAAATCTCTGTCACTAGATGCATTAGCTATAAAATGGTTCTGATCCAATCTGGACAACAGACAACAGGCCATGCTTTGGCATAACATTCTATCTACCCATCTGCCCGTCAACATAGGGGTCCCCCTAGGGTCCATATTAGGACCCCTCCTATTTTCTATATTTATCAATGACCTTCACCTAGCAATCCCCCAAGCTACATGCATACAATATGCAGATGATTCGACACTGATATGCTCAACCACATCAATATCTGAACTTCACTCTATTACCCAAAAGGTCTTTAACACAGTTGAACAATGGTTTACTCCACGCTGTCTCCTTCTAAACCCCAAAAAAATGAAATCCTCCTTTCTACTCCTACTTGAATTTCCCCCCAATAGACTTCACAGTAACATCCAATAATGGTACTCTCATATCCCCAGATCCAACCACCAAACTACTAGGTATCACCATAGATAACAACCTTAACTTCGACACCCATATTAACAATACTCTAAAATCTGTTAATAGAAAACTAGGCTCTCTCTACAGGATCAAACCCTTCCTCTCTCCTGCAGCTAGAATAACTATTGCTCACACCCATCTAATTTCTACTCTCCTCTATGCCTCACCCATATATACTAATCTCTCTAAAAACAACCTTAATAAAATGGAAAACTCCTACAATAACATAGCCTGATTTGATGCAGGTAACCCTTTCAGAACCCACCACTGTATTAACATAAAGCAACTAGGATGGCTTGAATTACAAAATCAGCTTAAATTCCACCAACTTACCATTGCCCACAAAACCCTTTACCATCCTACCAATACCCCTATACTATCTACCCTCATTATCCCCTACAACAATCTAAAGATGTTACGTTCATCACATAGACTTCTGATAAATATTTGTAAGTCACACAACAGGGCTGGAGACTCTCTTTTCTCTAATGCTGTTGGAAAATCCTGGAACCTTCTTCCTAGCGAACTTTCCTCTGTTCCCTCTGTATCACTCTTTAAAAACAAACTGAAACTTTTTCTCAGAACACACTGGTTGTGCCCCTGTACCAAACCTGACTGATCTACTACCGCTCTTACTTGGATCTACCTGCTCTCTTCTTCTCAGTATTCTTGTTCCTTTTCCTAATAACAACTACCTAGACCTTTCTAGATTTTTTTTACTTACATCCTCATAATTTCTTTAAGTAGACTAGTTTTTAACTCTTATACTGATTATTACAGCTCCTACTTTTTGTTTTCCTTCTTTATGTCAGCTTGTTTACTAATATATTATCTAACTCAGCTGCTATCTTTTTACATGTTGTATTGCAACTACATTTGTGTTGTATTAATTGTATTTGTATAATTAGCACTATGCTATGAACAAACGACCTCTGTGATTATTCCCTGTTCTTTACCTGCAATGTTCAACATACAAATTAATCTCTGTATAATGTGATTATATTTTGCTTCCTCGGAGCTTATCTCCCCGGGCCTCTACTGAAAATGGACATGTATCCAGTTAGACTAGCCCGGTCAACAAATGTAAAATAAATACAATAAAATAAATAAATAATAATGTTTACTTTGAATCTTTGAATCTTTGAATCTTTAAATCTGTGGACACTATATTTTCAATAACATTCATTAGACCTAATTTGTTAATTTCAATGTACCAGCCAAAACTTGGTACATTTACCTCTAGTTTGTTTAACATTACAATAGACCTGGGAAGACGTACAATAAAGCTCTGAGACAGTCGAATTCTCTTCCTTTAATGTCACACCCAAAGTACAAAAACAAAGCTCTGCATTAACGTCCTGAATTACGTTTTCGTTTGTAAAACTTCATCAGATGTGGGAGTGAGCACAGACAGCAGACTAAGGGAAGCTCCTACAGGTTAGGACTACATTACAAAAATGTAATGAAGTGATGTGCATGGCGGGGTTCTGAATGGTATATATGGAGCTATATGACGCTAAATGATATTAGTGGGAGGAGTCTAACACTTGAGGAGAAGTATGAGGAAATCAGACGAGTGTGACAGAGAACAGCAGATTGGGAGTTGCGTAGAAGGTGGAAATGACAGAAACGAAAATGAGGAAGTGGCCGCTAGCTGTTAGAAGACTAGATCCTGAAACAGGCATGTGTGACAACAGACTTACACCCGGCAGTGGTAGTAGGAAAGACTGATGGCAATGGACAGCTGGTAGAATAATCAGAGATTTTTTTTTTTGAGGAAAGAGAAGATTTTAGAGCACGTAGGAGAATGGAGTTAGTCTTTCTTTAATATTTTTGCAGGACAAATATTTAGTTTGTTAAATAAAGTATGGATATTATTTTATTCATATGAAGTGGACTATATAACTTCATCCAGTTATGCAAGGGGAAATATTAGGGAGCATTTGACTGTTTCTAGCGACTGTCCTAATTGCTGCTCATAATGGTGCTTTGTGTCTATGAAATATTACATATTCCTTCTTTTATAATCAATAACTATTTTAGAAAACTTAATACAGCTTATTCTATAATAACTTGACTTTAAATTTAATTTGCTCAGATGTCCAGTCATTTTCTATTGTATTCAAACTAGGTACTGAAAGAGATGCTAACTATATACATATATATTACATACAGTGCACTATTCTATTAGACCCAAAGAAAGAAGGGAAGATCACTATATAGAGTCACCAATAGGGAGCAGATGTGTTTAAACTGGAAGAGAGTATTTTTAACTAAATTTTTCTTATAAAATTTAGTGGGCCACACTAAATTTTACAAGAAAAGAACACAGCACAAGAACCTGTTGCTTAGATTTAAATAACAGAAACAAATAATGGTGTTAATTCGTTAGGCAACAGCTACCATACTTTGAGATGAAAGATTGCTTACAATAAAGTAAAGCACATTGCAAGAGTATTCAAAGCAACCATGTTAAGTACATGGTAAGAAATAACTCCAACACGAGATAAAGAGGAATCAATCTTCTTAAAGGTCAGTAGGTCATAAACTTGAAAAGCCATGAACCTTTATGTTGGCAGGCAGTGTGCTCCGGGTATTAGGAAGAACCCCAGCAGAGCTTGAGAAATGAAAGATGGTTCTAGTAAGCAAAATTTGGTGTTAAAAATGTTTTAATGCTAGCATTAAGGTATAAAACAACAAAGGCCTCAGTGTTGATCTCTAGAACTTACTACTCATCATATTGGAGTTGTTTTAGCTTTATTCATAAAGTTTATTCATCATTTTCTTCCACACAGCTGGTCATATATTACCTTCACTTCTCTGTGATTGGTCATTAGTTGCATGCTTTTACAATGCATAATTTAGTTATTAAGATAAGCAGATTGGATATAATGGACCCTTTTATACTAAAGCTAGTTACATCATGGTTCAAAGTGTAGATATAATCATGAGAAGCTGCACAAGATATAGGCTCAACAATTCAGTATATCCAGAACAGAAAGTAATGTCAGATGAAAACATAGAAACAGTATTATAAAGACAATGCCTGGTAAACCAGTCTTTATATTATAACATCTAGTGATGAAAACCCTTCCAGCAGGCAATAAAGAACTAGGAAAAAAACATTGATTGGTTTATATTTGGTACAACAGTTACCTATGGGCTTTTTGCCAAAGCAAAATGTTTTTATAACAGAGGGTGAAAGTTGCAGGACTTATGCCAGAACCTGGTAGGACAGTGGAAACTTTAGGTGTCCAGACAGACAAGTCTTTAATGCAACACTGACAAGTGACAAACAAAGAAAAAGAATTTCAGTAGCAGAGGTCCTTCATGTTGCATTATGTCTGAGTCAGGCTTATTTTGATGACACAGGGTTGGGCAGCATTTAGAGCAAAGCATTTTTAAATCAAACAGCAAGAATGATTATACTTGATA
>NC_056731.1:359683259-359705759 GCF_019279795.1 Protopterus annectens | reverse complement strand
CTCTTTGCAGTCTTTAGGAGGTTCGATACTGTTGTAGTTCGAAATGTTATGTCTTCTGTTTTATGGTTAATTTAATCATATTTTGATCTACCACACTTTAATTTTATCTATCTATATATATATATTTACACACCTCTTGGCTCCTTCGTCTTACAGTTCTGCATAGATGTTTGGAATCATTTTAGTCCAAGCTCTTTAATTTAATTAAAACTGAATGTTTGACCCAATCATTTAGTCCACTCAGCAAGTAACTGCAGTAAGCTGGAGTAAAAGCTTACATTTTAAGGACATGATTTTATAAATGTACTGACATTTTATACCATCAAGGACATCCGAAAGTGATTTTTTTCATTGATATTCCCCCCTTAGGATTATTAGGCATACCCAGATAACCTTTGAAAAGTTATGAGTATAAGCACTGATGTGTACGGACAAACTTTCTATCAACATTCATGATCAGGAAATATACAAGGTATATATCTATAGAATCATTTGCAACAAATGTTTCACTTTCATGAATATGCCTTATATCTCCTTATGTTTTGGAACACAATGAATAGCTACTGTGTTGAAAAAGTGAATAATTTTAGAAATAGTGTGTTGTTAGAGAGCGTTATGACCTGTGGCTGTACTAGATTATTCAAAACCTGTGATTTGCCTAACACCAGCTGCCTCTTAGAAAAGAGTGACCTTTGCACTGGCCTGGAGGGGCACTGCACATCTCAGAAAAGACACTTCAGAGACAGTAGCAGAAATTAATTTCAGAAAAAGAAGCTGTGTCTCTTTATAGTACTGTGCTGTGAAAAGAAAACTATAAAACACCCAGGAGAACACATTAATAATCCTGCATCCCTTCTTAATCCAGAAAGAAATTTGCAGCTGATGTTTCCATTGATATCATAATCTGTGCCATGACATATACATATATATATATATGGGTCCTAGTTAAATGATCGAAGTTCAGAACTTTGAATTTTATATGACTGAAACCATATGATCGAAGTTCTAAAACTTCGAACATTTAAATGGAGATCTCTGTACAGCGCGTAATGGGAATATTCCCTTTTCCTCTCTGTAGTGTGATCTCGGAGTTGGTATATTTTAATAGTGGGGGGTGTGAGGGTGAATGGGGGCTTGGCCCCCCTGCATATATGTGTTTTAATTTTTTTTTTCTTTTTTTAAATGTTCGAGATTGCAAAACTTCGATCATATGGTCCCGATCATATGAGTATATATGTATATATATATATATATATATATATATATATATATGTGTGTGTGTGTGTGTGTGTGTGTGTGTGTGTGTGTGTATACTAGACTGCTACTCAGCAATTCATGCTACATGAGAAAGAGGATTCATGTAAATAGACAATATAAAAAGTGGCCACAATCATGTGTGCACATCTGCAGTACCCAGGTCTTGAAAGAGCTGTGTGCCTGCAATAGAAAGCCACTTTAGAGATGTAACAGTTAATATAGTTTGCTAAAAACCTTCCAGTACAGAAAATGATAAAATGCTTTGCATGGTGAAATAAATTGACTTCATTTCATGATACTGAAGACTTTGGCATTTAGTAAAGAACAGATAGCAGCAAAGTATGCATCCTTAGTAAAATCACAATTAAAAGTCATATTTAGAAAATTAGTTTACTCATACTGCAGTTAGATCTTCTTATGTAACCACTTTCAGGTCTGAGCAAGTATTTTTCCAGAGCTGCACTCTTGCATTCAGGCTTACTTTTTCCATTGTTTTGCTGATCTGTGGGGATTGGGGTAGCCTTTGGACTTTGCATTTCAAAGTCCATAGAAACCTCCTTACATTACACAATTGTTAAAAACAATCAAGTGCAATGTTTTACTGTTATCACCATTAGTCGGGTCAAGGTGATATTGGACTAACTCTCCTATTTAAAACCATGTCCTAGAGCAACAAAATCAAGACTTTCATCTACTAGCACAGAGGCCTTTTAAACTGCATTGTTCCTTTTACTTATCTCTCTCAGCAGATTTGTAGCTGTTTAACTTCACTAATGCTCATACTCATTCCGCTCCCCTACCCTATACCCAATTACCACCCACCCCCACTTACTCTACATTTATACTTCCATACCACCATCCACATATTCCTCAAACAAATGCAAGTTCCCTCCAAAAGAAAAACAATCCATAGAATTGCTTCCAGTAGTAGCAGCCACTCTAGTTTATCACCCAAGACTCTCTCTCTCAAACTGTGTTAATCCTTGCCCCTATAACTACCAAATTACATCTCTACAACCAACCCAGTATCCTACTAACATCTTCTAATCCTAATTTACAGCAAAGATAAAAAAGCCATGACATACATGCCTACCTTGCCACATACATACCTGATGGAGTCCTAGCTACCGAAACCTGGTTAAAAACGAAATAAAGGATAATGAGATACCCCCCCCCAGACAAAACACGTGTGCAGGTGGTGTAGCAAACATCTATAAAAATTCCCTAACCATCACCTTACTCACACAGGAAATACTCAAATGTAACAATGCTAAACTTCTCATAACACTCCTAAAAATCAACAATAGGAAAACTATATGTTTAACATCAATTTATATACCACCAGAGAATAACATTGATACTGCTGAAAGCATTCTTTATTTGATCCCAACAAATTAACCATGAAACGATAATACTTGGAGTCTTAAATATAGACTGGCAACTCATACATTCCAGTGAATCCATAAAGTTGTACAACTTCAGGCAATTAATAACCACACCTACTAAAATCAATAAAACTTCAGGGAGGCACTCAACATTAGAATGGATTCTTATAAACAAACCAGACAAACTGACAAAAGTAGGCTTTCTGTTAGACAGCATGAGTGACCACATACCAATATATGCCATTAGAACTCACCATAACCTAGATAAACATATTATCTATAATCAAATATGAAATACAACACCAATTTCAGCAAAGATATTTTCAATGAAGCACTAAAACAATATAACTGGAATGTATTTAGAACAATGTCACTACATACTGCTGTAGAACATTTTAATAACATATTCTTAGGGACCTTAAATAATCTAGCACCAGTACATAATAAAAGAGTAAAGTCCAACCCTTCATCATGGCTGACAAAAAAAAACAAAAAAAAAATCATGATAAAGAATACAGCCTGGAAAAATTGGTATAAAAATAGAACTCAAAATGCCTTCCAGCAATGTAGACATCTTAGAAACCTTGCAAAACTGCATGTCAAACAGGATAAGCAAGGGTCTATATCACTTCATCTAAGTTTTCTTACCTTGAATGGCTATTCCTTGAACTGACATCATTGAATGGCCCTTCATCAAATGTTCACATCAGTGAACATTTTTCCCAGAGAAGGAAGTCACTTAGCCAACACTGTAGTGCGATCTTGGAGTTGGTATATATAAGTAGGGTGGTGTGGAGTGTGCATCCCCCCACATTGGGGGCTGTTGGCGGCATAGCCCCCCACTATGGTGGGTTTGATGCAATGTGGCATGTGTGTAGATAGTATGCTGGCCAAGTGATTTCATTCTGTGAGAAAAATATTTGCTGATGTAAATGTTCAATGAACGGCCATTCGATGATGTCGGTTCTATGAATACCTGTTCGAGGTAAGTAAACTTTGATGAAGTGATATAGATCCGATAAGCAAACATACTATAGCAACCTACAAGACAAAAATAATAACAACCTAAAACTTTTTTGGTTATCACTAAATAAACCACTCCACCCTGGCAAGACCACCACTCCCTTTCCAAAAACAGACAATACGACAGACTCTATCCCCACACAGTTTAATTCCTACTTTATGCAATTAATATCTCACTTAGACACTAATACATCTTCCCCCTCTCTATAACCTTGTCCAGTCAAAACTACTCACAGCTCTACAGTTTTAGTCAAATACCTACTTCGCTCTTAAGGAAGTTGCTCCTTAAACTAAAAACTACTTCCATAGCTGCAGGCCAGCTACCATCAGACTACCTAAAAATGGCCACAGAAGTCATAGCCTTCCCTGTGTCCATACTAATTAATAGGTCCATATAGCAGAATGATATGTCTCATCACTGTAGCAAAAATCCTACATCATACTACTGCACAAAGGCAGCACATCGAAAGAATTTAATAACAACCGACCAATAGCGGCTCTCTCCCCCTCTCCAAAATATTAGAGAAATGCATCCATATGTAGTTGATGCAATACCTAACCTCAAATAACCTGCTCTCAGAAACACAACATGACTTTAGGGCCCCAGCACAGCACCACTACTGCTCTGCTACATTTTATCATTTTATCAGTATAATAAACCAACATAGAAACAATGGTCTGCTAGTGTCCACCATGTTCTTAGACTTGTCAAAGGCATTTGAAACTGTCTCACACCAGCAACTGCTTATTCAGCTCTTCTCAATAGGACTTTCCCAAGACTCCTTGTTGTAGTTTCTTAGTTACCTACCTGGAAGGCAACAAGCCATTAAATGGCAACAAACCTACTTATCCTTTCAACCAGTTACTACAGGTGTCTCCCAGGGATCTATCCTGTCTCATCTCCTATTTAATATATTGTCTAGTTCAATATGCAGACAACTCAACATTAATATGTGTAGCCTTGACAATAAATAGCTCCAAGACATTATCTACAAATCTTTCTGCTCTATAGAAACCTGGCTCAAGGAATAAAACCTCCTACTCAACCCCAAGAAAACTAAGTTAATGCTTTTTACCTCAAAAAGTTGACAAAACCAAAAGCAATCTTTGATCATAAAGTCAGCAAATAAAACTGTCATTGAAATTGTAACTCACAGTAAACTTCTAGCCATTATAATAAATGACAATCTCAAATATGACCAGCATATACTGCACACCATTAAATCTATATGCACGAAACCAGGCTCCCTTTATAGGATCACTTGATTCCTTACAGATATTGCAAGAAAAAACTCTAGCCACCACCTTCTTATTGCCAACCCTGTTATATGTCACTCCTATCCTAACAAACTTAAACAATACTCAAAGAAAGAAACTTGCCTCCTGCTACAATAAAATAACAAAATTTGCCACCAATCTGCCTCATAAGACCTACCATTGTCATAGCTTAAAGCAATTAAACTGGCTTGAACTATACAACTGCCTAACATATTCGTAACTAACTACAGCACACAAATTCATTCATCATCCAGAAAAATGCCCTGCACTAAAAATTTATTACTGCCCTACTCTGCAGCAAAGGACCTCCATTCTCATAACAAAATCTTACTACTCACAAGTCAAATTGTGTTGCAGGAGACTTGCTCTACTCCCAATACATTGCTAAACTCTGGAATAGTATCCCCACACAAATAAAACTCTCCAACAAATTTAATAGTTTTAAATCATTGCTTAAACAACATCAAACCAATCCTGGTCCTGCACATGCTCATCACGAGGTTAAGACTTTGTGTTCACTGTACAAAACTCTCCAAATACTCTCCTTAAACAGAATACTCTCAGCCGCTCACTGAAATGACAAAACAACATAACTGCTGCCTGTACAATCCATTAAGTTGCACACAAGCTTTCTCTTTAATAATTTTTACCTCTGTAAAATCTTAAGACGGTATAAATGTAATTACTGTTCGTGTATAAATGTAAATAGAAATGTAAGTACTCTGTCTTTAACCAGAACCTAGTATAATGCAATGTAACCAAGTGAAGCTTTTCTCCCCTAGCCTCCACTAACAATTGATATTATCCAGTTGGACTTTTCCAATAAACAAAGAAAAATAAATACATTTAAATTCGTGTGTTAACAGTATGAAATCAATTTTCAAATTTTAGCTGTTCAGTACATGTTGCTGTAGACTCAAAAACTGGCAAATGGGCAAGTAGAAATGTATCTATCTATCTATCTATCTATCTATCTATCTATCTATCTATCTATCTATCTATCTATCTATCTGTCTGCAGTAGAGAGTCGATTATCCAAATTAATTGGGGCCTAGGGTAGTTCAGATTATCAAACTGTTCAGATAATCAAACATATATTGAACTGGGTAAAAAACTTCTAAACTCTTGTTTGTTCTGCATGCAGGGAATACACTTTTCAACCATTCAGTGATTCCAGTGGACAATAAAGAATATTTTTCACACAGAAGTGGGCTACAAGCTCAAAATAAAATGCACAAGCTAATACATATAACGTCTACATATTCAGACTTTATGATTTTTCCTACTATAAAACTCTGGAAGGCTGCGTTCGGATAATTGACGTTCGGATAATTGACTCTCTACTGTTTGCCTGTTGAACATTCTTTTGTTAACTTACTGAGCTGTCTGTTTGAAATAAACAAACTGTCAGCCTGTTAACTCTAAACTTTCACCTCTCTCTTAACAGTCTGGTAGACATTTTGTGATGACTTTCCTCACACCTGAAATATCTACTGCCTTCTTATTTTCTAGTTTGCATCTCCCTACCATCTCTGTACATATGCATGTATTTGCTGTTCTGCAAATGATTTGTGGATGTTTGCTCAAAATTTTGTTTCAGTTGTGTCTGTGATGTAAACTGTAACTAAAGTGATATCATTTTGTATGTTTTTCATTTATATAAATGTAAGATTGCCTTTGTCATATGTGTAAATTTAATAAATGTGTTTGGAAAAAAGTTTTGTTAAATCTCTGGTATTGCTACATTTATGATCCATGATTTTTAATACCACTGCTGTGGTTATCAAACACAAACAAACAAACAAATAAATAAATTACCAAGTAAATGGACCATTTTCAGACTTGAACTGAACTCTGGACAGAAAAAATGTCAGTTAACATACAAGTTTGTCTTCAGAGTTCAGATGAATAAACAAAATTCCACATGTAAACATTTAAGATGATACTGAAGATGTAAGAAAATGCCAGTGCTGTATAAGAAGATATAAATACTTCTCATACTCTTTTGATGATATACATGTGGCATTTATAAACCCTTGGAGGAACCAGTGATGTTCAATGAGATTCCAAGACATTGGGATAGTAGTAAGAAGAATAAGAGCTCCATTTTGCAGAATACACCACATGTATCGACCTTCTACAAAACTAGTTAAGGGGATTACAACATAAAACAACACTGTATCATTATAACTTATAAACACAAATAATAGTTCATGAAAATGGGTAGACATCAAAATATGGGTACCCCAGTACTGACTCCGGTGAAACTATAGTTTGCATTAAAAATTCTAACATGTTCTAAGCAGTGACAAATCTATGAAACACTTGGGAATGCCAGTAAAAGCAAATGGATAGTTAAGATGTTTTCAGCAGTGCTAAGGATGGTATTGTGGATAAGAAAATATTAAAGAACATTGTTAGCTGTTGCACCTATAGGGGCATATCGACAGGAGTGCAACATGGTACAATAGATGTATGTATAAATGTATATAAATGGTGGGTGCCTAGCCCTCTGTAGCAGTATGCAAGACAATGTCAGTAGTGGGTATAGGAAAGTGACACAGGGGAAATATGAAGTAAGCTGAGAAGCACACACACACACACACACACACACACACACACACACACACACACACACACACACACAGCAACACTTGCAGAAGTGGGTATAGGAAAGTGACATAGGGAGATATGAAGTCAGCTGAGAAGAACACACACAAATACACACACACAAGTACACACATGCAAACACACACACACACACACACACACACACACACACACACACACACACACACACACATACATACACGATTGCGCACACAGCAACACTTGCAGTAGTGGGTTTAGGAAAGTGACATAGGGAAATATGAAATAAGCTGAGAAGCACACGCACTCGCTCTCTCTCACACACACACACACACACACACACACACACACATACAAACACACACACACACACACGCACAAACACATATACAAACACACACCCACATGCACACACATAATGTGACATGATTGCTAACATGCCAAACATGTCATAATGCACAGTATGCATTTTCCCATGTAGATGCAGTATATTTTGCATGTGGTTGCAGCTGCTCACAGCACACAGCTATATAACATAACACACACAAAATGAAGACACAATTTTGATAAGGTTCCTCAAGTCCCCATCCAGCAATAGACTATTTAAGTGAAAATTGCTTAATAAAAGAATTAGTAATCTTCAGTAAGATGGTGGGTAGTCCCATCTCTATGCAAGGTACCTATTCCTCAGCACCCCCTTAAATAAAATAGCATATTTCAAGTTTACAGAACCTTGGGGAAAATTATGAAAATACTCTTAAATGGTTCATCAACAGATTGAGACTCCATAGACAGTACATATCCTAAAGACACACACACACACATTATCTATCTGTCTATCTATCTATCTATCTATCTATCTATCTATTTATTTATGTATCTATTTATCTATCAAAAGGCAAACTAGTTGTACAGGAATGATATCACGATAAAAATTGCTAAAATGGACTGTTGTCATAACTTCTAATGTAAGATCTGCGTCAAAGATCACTTTGCATTCTTATTAAAAATTAAGAAAACAAGATTCAGGCTGGTATTGCTTGTTTACACCTCAGTTTATTAAGTAAATACAAGAGATGAGCACTTTCGCATCTGTCAGAGCTTCCTCAGATTTAAGTTGTAAAATAAGTAACAAGTAATATATACTTTTCTATTTTCCATATAAAAAGCCATACAAATTACACTGAAGGCATAAACGAAGAGCACTTAAACAGATCAAATTCAATGATAGCGATTGGAACAGTGGTACATGCATAGCTTGCATTTTTGTTGTGATTGGTGCTGCTTACTTCTTATCTAAGTAAGTACAAAGACACTGTGTATCTGGCTATTGATCAGTGTGCTCACATGTCAAATAACAATGTAAGCATCTAGTCCTGCATTTTTGTTATAGTACTATATTATATAATAAAACAGATGGTAGTGAGACTAAACTCAGTGTGAAATGTGATATATGTAATCTCTCTCTCTCTCTATATATATATATATATATATATATATATATATATAGAGAGAGAGAGAGATCTATCTATACCTGTATATGATAGAATACATAGATACAGATAGATATATAAACACGCACGCGCGCGCACACACACACACCCATATATATATATATATATATATATATATATGTGTGTGTATGTACGTATATATACTATACAACACTTGGCGAATGAAAGATATGATGAGTAGCAAAATGTTCATACATATTTTCTAGCTGTTGACAGAATAACACAGCTGAATATTACATTCCAATGCCTGTGGGACTATGAGAATTAACAAGTGATTTTCATGGGGAAATACTTCCAGCATTTAGCAATTTAACATCCATGAAATGCATCAGCCCACAATACATACATTCCTGTAATGAGAACCTCCACAAAATATACATTGCAACAGGCTTATTGAGCTATGTGTAGCATATGCTTTATGTATTCGAGTTGACATTGTCATATGTGCAGTGTCATGTCCTGAATACAGATTAGAATCAACAGTTTATACTGGTATGGGTAAATTTTGTAGACTTTTGCAAACTTCTTCATTTACAAAGTCTTTAAGACATCATTTTTGCAATCGTAGCCATTTTGCCACACTGTGCAAATTGTTTGGGAATCTAGCCTGTGATTAGAATATTCATGCTGCCTTGGTTGTCAAAAAAACACAATATTTATGATTTTATTTATTTATTGTGTAAGAAAATTATTCCAATAACTGTTTTCATTCACAACCTAGTCCAAAACTTTATATAAATGTATAGCCACATGTTGTAAAGAATGTATATGATCAGACTAACTAACTGGCTAACATTAATCATCTAAGACAAGCCGTCAGACTAGAACTAGACAAAAAGTAGGAGGCAATTGTCAAGGAGTAATAAGGCACAATATACACCAAATTAGATATCAACAATAACATGGAAAACATATTTTCAAGTTAAAATTACTAGTACACTAATTAATGTCATTTTGTAGATAACCTTTTCATTTACAGGTGCAACATTACTTCACTTGAATGAGTCTAACAATGTTAAGGCTAAGGACACATTCAGATGAGGCTTAATAAAGGAAAGTTTCTGTATCAATGGTAGGGGTCAGCTCTGGAACATAAGTGAGTGTAAGACTTGTAAAATTAAGAAAACTGATCACAGTGTAGTTCATGCAGGAAACAGCAAACGATATTCTATTTCTAGAAATTCACTATTTTTGTCACTAGCGTGCATGGTTTGGAGGTAATTGATCATGTGACTTGCAGGCAAATTTAATCTGAGCAGGCAGTTTTTATCCTCAACTGGCATAAATACTGAATGCCATTAGTGGTTTGGATCAGACACCAAAATACCTGAATTGTGAAATTGAATTTGAACATGTGATGGATCAAAAAGCCAGATAGATGGGGAAAGGAATTCTGCAGCCTTTGAGGAGAACAAAAGAGCATGCATTTAATTTGGTCATTATTGATTTAATAGGTGTTTAATTCAAGCCAATTTTATATTTACATCAAATCATTCTGTGGGAGGTACTGAATGAATGCAGAATGTGCTCCAGAAAGAAGGAAGATATGGACATAAAGGAAGGCTTTACAAACTGGATGATCTAGTGTAAGATTAGGTAAGACTCAATCTGCAGATATTGAAATAGGTACAAAGGCCCTGAAGGTGCATCCTGACAAAAATCTGTACATCTAATTAACATAAAACATAAAACAAGAATCAGTAAAAAATACAGGTATCAGAGTGAAGCACAGCTGATATAGTCCAAACACATCCAAGGACAACAGTTCAATCCAGTATAAATCTTTTATTTTAGCAGTCAGACAAATCCAGTAAGTGCTTTCACCCAACAGGGCTTCATCAGACCATAAAACATTGCTAGTAAAAACTCATTATATACAACAAAAGGCACCAAAATGTAAACTCAAAAACATTCTTAAAGTGACAACTCATTAATCATATAAAAAAACACACTTCTCAAAATACATTAATACCCTATAATATAAATTCATGTGATCTACTCTCTTAAAACATAAAACTATATAACTATATCTATGTTTCATATAAACTATATATTCTCCATATAAACTTCAGTATATTCAAAACCATAATGATGTTAGATAGCAGATGCATAACTGATGTTATCTAAGCCCTCTTGAATATATCTTCCACATAAATATAATAGAAGTATGAAGTATATGAATTTTTATGACGTATGTAAATATGTGCATATATATGTTTATATATTTCTTATAATTTTGTATTTATTTTTATATATTTTTTATTGAAGGACAATTCACTGTTTACGTAGGTTTACAAGTTCCTAACCACTGGAATAATTTTCATGGGTGTGTTGTCAATGTGAGAGTTACAAGGAACTTCTCACTTGATGAAGGATACTATTATACATTTCTTGGTATTAAGTTTTAGTCCATGATTTTGACACCAGCTACTTGTTTGGGAAAGGCCTTCTTTATAGTCATCTGCAAACTTGGTCAGCCATAAACCTTTAACAGTAGCTTTGACCTCTGAGGTATAAATGCCAAAGAGGAGTGGTCCAAAGACTGAACCCGGGTTATGCAGCTGGTGATAGGCCTTTTGGAGGAATTTGTACAGTCCACGTTAATTTCCTGAGTTCTGTTTGTGAGCCAGCTTTCAATCCAACAAGTTACATAGGGATCAATATTTAGTCGGGCTAGATTACCTATGATACTGGAGTGTGGGGTGGTGTTGAATGCCGTTGCAAAGTCTAGGCATATAGTGTGTACTTATTTTTTTACTTATTTTCCTTTATCCATTGCTTCAGTAAATTATTTGGAGAAGTCAGCCAGGTAAAGTAATTAGGATCTTTTAACAAATCCAAACTGGCTTGGATCGAGAGTTTGTAGGTTACCTATGTTTTCATTTATTAAATCCATAATGATCCATTCCATAGCCTCAGAAATTAGGTTGGTCAGACTTACAGATGCATAATTTTCCAAGCCCATTGATGCCCCACCTTTGCACAATGTGATTATAGTTGCTCTCCTCCATTTGTCTGGCACAAAGCCCGCTTGGAGGATGACATTGAATAACCTCTGTAGGTGTCTGACAGGTCCTGTTTCCGGTATGTTATCCAACCTCCACAGAAGCAGTCCTCTTTGACTTAGACAGTGCCCTGAGGACTTGATTATGGGAGAGTGGGGGGGTATTGATGTGGGTATGAGATCTAGAAATGCAGGTGGGAAGAGGGGGTGTGTGAAGTAGCTAAATTTATGTGCTAGTAGATAGGCTACGTCATCTGGTTCTAAATATGTGATGTCATTTACTATTGATTATGTACAGTGCTTGGCATTGTTTCTAAGCTTTCTAACATAGCTAAAGAAGCCTTTTTAGTTGTCCTTTTCCTGGGTGTCAGTCTTACCTCATTTCTGACTTTGGTTGATTCAGTCTGAATCCTGAGTTTCCTGTTAAGTTTAGCAAGAGCTTTTTTGCATCTTGAGACTTGCATTTATTTTTTATATGCAATGAGTTTTTTTCTCCTTTTACTACAGAGTATGTTTATACTTGTGTTCCCACCAGGGGGTTATTTTGAATTTGGCATTGTATTTAATTTGGAGGGGGAGAGATGCAGCTGTGCAGCTATTCATATGTATGTAGAACGTAGCAGTAAAGGATTCTGCATAAGTGGTTGGGTCACCGAGTTGGAAAGGGATGTTGAATTTAGCCATGTAATCACTCAGTTTTAGTAGATAGGCTTGGCATAATCACTGAATACCGAGGTATTGGAGGGGGCTTCTGGCTTCAGTCTTAAGGTGAATGTGACTGAATTGTGGTCCGATTTGACCAGCTTCAAAAATAAACCTCTGTGGTGGAACCCAAATATAAAAAAGCTCTATAATGAAAGAAAAACAAAATTCATTGCATATAAAAACAAATGTAACTCTCAAGATGCAAAACAGCTTTTGCTAAAGGCATTATGTTTAAGGTCTTTACCTCTCATGCACAAGGTACAAGGTTCAATCCTGACCTCCGGCCAGTGCCTATATGGAGTCTGCAATTTCTCTTTGTGTCTTTGTGAGATTTCTCCCACCTCCCCAAAAAACATGCTCAATGTTTCCATCTCAAACTCATCCAAGAAGGAGATGTGGGCAGCATACCTCTCCACTTCTTAGCAGAAGAAATCTGGACAAAGGCAAAAATAATTGGGGACAAAGGCCCAAAAATAGGGACACATTTTAAATATTGCTCTTATAAATGTGGAGCATTGCTAGAACAATTGGTTTTGCATTGGCATACATTGTCTGAAGGATATGAAGTCTAACACTCAAATGTGTATTATTATTTGGTGACTTCAGTCCTCAGTAATTTTCCAGAAAACCACAAATTTTATGAGAAACAGACCAAAAATATTTGGCATAAATCTAGAAAGTTGAGAGGTATAATGGGCAGCACCACAGACTCTAGATGCTGCCTATATGGGGGAAGAGTTGCACTGACCAGCCTCTTCAAGCATCTACTGTGGTACACAGTATCCTCAAGAAAGGAGAACAAGGATCACAGACTGCACACCATAGCAGGACTAGCCATTCAATGGAATAAAATATGACTCTGTGTAATTTAGTCATCTTCACTAATGTCACCAAATGGGCATGGGTATTTGCCAATAATTAGTGGATTGAGGACCCAGTCTAATCTGAGCTATGACAGGGACATATGGTAATGTTGGGAGGGGTGTACATGCCACTACTGGACAGTTTATGTAAAAAAGCAAGGTAGTCCTGGGTCAGTAAGCTGCTAGCTGGCTGTTGTCCAGCTGCCAAGCATGGGTCGCCTGGGATAGCTCTGTTGAACGAAAGCTGGATGTAAAACCAATTAACCTGCCAAACATGAACTAAGAATTGATATATTTAATTACTCAGTATAGGTTCACTGAGAGGATGGAGTTCAGAAGTGGATGCCATGATGGCAAGGTGAAGGTTGGACATCCTATGTATCCAGGAAACAAGATGGAAGGGCGGTGCAGCAAAGCCACTTGCCTTGGAATGCAAAGTCTAGTAATCAGGAAGGGAAATGGTATGTGAATTGTGGTGAGAGACAGAGGCTTCAAAAGACAGTGAAGGATGTCATCATTATTAGTGACAGACTCAGACTCCAGTGTAATGATAATATCAGCCCATGCCCCACAGCGGTTTCTGATAGTGAGAGGAAAGAGTGCATTCTGCTAGCAGTTGCAGGGACTACTAGATAACGCAGGACAACATGAATTGGTGTTGATAATGCTTGACCTAAATGCATATATCTGGAGAGATGGAAGAGGATACGAGGACCACCTGGGTACAAATGAGTGGGGCACCAGGAATAAAGAAGGAGATGCCTTGAGAGAGTCACAAGATCGCATACAAGAGTGGCCAACATGCAACTCAGACTTCTTTCCAATAAGGAAAGGCCATTGGAGTAGAACCAGCAATTTCAAAGTCATCTCCAGTGAAACAATTGGCCCACAGTGTAAACCACTGGTTGCCACAGTCAGCTGCAAGCAGTGGTCCAAGAAGGCTCTAAGGTCAACAGAGACCAAGCTAAAGACCTGGAAGTTGACTAGAGAGAAAGCTCAACAGCTCAAGGGATTACTTAGGGCTCTACCACCTCAAGAAGAAGAGGAAATAGTCGGAGATGAAGAAGAATGGCAGTGCCTCAATATAGCATGTGTGAGAACTACATAACAGGCATGTGGCCAAGTCAGGTATGGAAATATGGTACATAAGGAAATCTGATGATTGAATGCAGAAGTCCAGGAAGTCATCTAAGGAAAGAAAGAGTGCAAGAAAAAGTGGGAGGCAGAAAAGACTGACCAGGCTAGGAAGGAATATTGGTTGGCTAACAAAGAGGTCGAGAGAGGAGTTGTAATTGCAAAGCGCAAGGCATCACAGGCACTCTACCAGCTCCTGGAAAGTGGCTGAGTAGGTGGCACAAAGAAACTATATCAGGTTGCAAGGCAAAGACAGAAAGAGAAAGAAGATAATGAGGAGCCCTTCATAGGGGATGCCAGCAACAATGTGCTCACCCATCCACAGGACATCAAAGGCAGATCTAGGAGTACTTCCAGCAACTTCCGAATGAAGCTTACACCAAAGAAGATGTACTGCCCCTGAGACAGCTGACCATGAAAGTAGCAGGCCATCACAGAAGAATTAAGAACAACACTAATGAAAATGAAGTAAGGGAAAGCAACAGGCTTAGATGAGGTCACAGCAGATATGATATAGATGTTGGGTGGGACGGGGGAAATGGCCCTTGGGGGTACTCATAGCAGTGTGGAGAGAAAAGTCTATGCTAGATGATGGAAGAATAAGCATACTAGTGCCAGTGATCAAGAACAACAGGGACATTTACAACTGTGGGTAATACAGACGTATCAGCTCCTGTCACACTGCATGAAAGTTCTGGACAGGATGACTGATAAATTAATACACAGAGTAGTAGAAAGTCAGATGGGAGATGAGCAGTTTGGATTCAGATCAGGATGCAGCACAACTAGCCTGATGTTTTTTGTGAGACTGATAGCTGAGAAGACGCTAGGGATGTGGAAAGAGCCCAACTGGGCTTTCCTACACTTGGAGAAAGCATATGACATGGGCACAAGAAAGCTGATTTGGGCAGTCCTGCAGTGGTTCAAAGTCCCAGAAACATTGGTGGAATTAGGGCAGGCTATATACAAGGGCCAAATGACTCAAGTATTTGGTCTCACAGAGAGCTTCGGTTCCCATTGGAAATGGGTGTGCAGCAAGGTTCAGTGCTGTTCCCATTGCTGTTCATACTGCTGATGGACTTTATTAACAAACAGGTCAGAGGGCATAGACCAACAAAGTCGCTGTATGCAGGTAATGAGGCATTACTGGCAGACACTGAGCAAGAACTTCACTAAAGGATAAGGGAATAGAATGTAAAACTGAAGGCCTATGAGATGAAATTGAGTACAGATACGTAACTTGTAACAGCAGCAAATGGGGGAAATCAGGAGAAGGTGAGAACTAATACAGAAGGAAAAATAGTGGAACAGGTTAACAGCTTCAAGTATCTGAGAGGGGTGGTTGAGGAGAAACAAAATCTGAATGGGGAGCTCAAAACTAGAATCAGAGGAGTTGCGGCCAGCTGGCACAGAGGGATGGTATATGGCAGAAGGATGCCAAAGAAGCTGAAAAGTAAGGTGTACAAAACAGTGTGTGACCAGTATATGGTACAGAAACCTGGGCAGTAAAGGCAGAGCAGTTGAGGAAGCTAGAGGTGATGGAGATGATATGTCTGAGATGGGTGGTAGCATGCACACTGTGGGACAGACAAAGGAAGGACGACATCAAAGCAGAAGCCAGAGTACCTCCAATTGCAGAAAAGGCCAAAGAGAACAGATTACACTTGTATGGACACATGTACAAAAAAGCAGAAGACAATCTGGTGAAGAAGATTTGGGACAGGCAGGGAAAAGGCAAGAGGAAATGAGGGCATCCAGCAAAGAGATGAATGAACTGTGTGAGAGAAGACCCATGCCAGTCAGGCATGAGTGTCGAAGAAATTAAGAGAGTGGCATTGATTTTCTTTGATGTTGTGCAATGTGTATGTTGTGAGTAGGGATTTTCTGAGTGCAGTTTAAGAGAGATTTGTGCCTTTTTCTTTGCTCAGCTGAAAGTAGCACACGGATGCTGTTGCTGGAGCGCTAACACGTTTACTTCTTTGTGTTGTGTAATGTAACTTGCTAAGTGATATTCTGGGTGCACCACATTGGTGTTCTAACCTTGCTGCTCTCTTCTTCTTCTTCTTTCGGCTTTTCCCGGTTAGGGGTCACCACAGCGGATCATCTGTCCGCTCATGATTGGCAGGGGAGTTTTACAGTGTTGAGTTGCCATCCCGGCGCCGAACCTTCCACAGAAGGCACACACATGCACACACTCACACCTAGGGCCAATTTAGAGTGTCCAATCCACCTACAGCATGTCTTTGGGATGTGGTAGGTAAATCTGGGAGAGGCAACAGGCGATCTTCTTGGCTTTCATGTAGTGCTCCTAATTTAGAGTGATCTTTTGCATGTTTGTCCTTGCTCATTTACTCAGCTAGTGCGCCAAACTGAACTTTAAAATAATTACAGCCAGCAGTCTAGCTTTTGAAAATGAAAGGCTGGGGAACTAGAGTTGGGAAAAGTTCTAGTTTACATGCAGTTTAATGATAAAATGTGATCACATGATTAGGGCTGATACTAAACATGAACAAGGGATAGAGAGCAATGTAGGCTCATCAGGATATCTAGCCTCTGGTGTTCAGTCCTGTCCTCTTCTTTGTATGTGTGTTGTTTGTGTGTACTTTTTTCCCACGTGGAGTTCCATTAGGTACACTGGTTTCCCCACACCTCCCAATGTCCTTCAGGTCATGTTGGATGAAAATGTAAAACAAGCCCTTACATTTATGCTAAGTAGCTTTCCTCCCTGATTACTCCTATAAAGATGAATAATTTTGCTTGCTGAAATTTAAGAGTTTAACAACATAAAACAAAAAAAATGTGATTGAAGTAATAACAGATAATAGTATATAACCATGAAAGCAAATCTGAGGAATATGTACAATGTGACTTCAGAGAGGTGGAAAGTATTGATATGGTATTATACCATATAACCTCATTAATACTCAGCAACATGCAAACTAATCAGCGAGTCACCAGCAAATCCCGTATTTACCCAGAGGGTAAAAAGGTTAGAGGGCAGTTATTTTCCATCAGAGTTTTTGTGAACACGTAGAAACATTATATATGTAACAGCCTTCTACAGGGCGAGCAAATAAGTCTACACTTGTCAAAATGTTTTAAACTGTAAAACAATGCAGAAATTAGTACCCTGCGTATGCTGAGTGTTGACACATAAAAAATGAAAGCAGCATTTGGTTAACATTTTAACATTTGAGAAAAAGGATAATGATGTAATCCTAATATGTAAAATATTCAGGGATCATGATGACTGCAATGACATACATCAAGGTGATTTAGCAAACATTTGAATATCGGTTCTCTCACAGTGTGGAAGGCACACAGTTGTTTTCCTCCAAAAGAAGGAACAAAATAGGTGCTAGGGCTGGCACAGTGGCACATTAACACAGTGGTTAGTTGTGCTACCTTAAAGCTCCAATGTTCAGTTCTGACCTCTGACGATTGCTGGTGTGGAATTTGCATCTTTTCTCACTGCCCAGGTGAGTTTATTCCAGTTTCTTTTCACCTCATGAAAACATACTGAATAGGCTATTTGACTACTGTAAATTTTACAAAATATACCACTGTAACCTGGGCTGTAACTAGAACAGGTCTAAAAAGACTAGCCCACTCATATGGTTAGCAAATATTTATAAAACGCTTCCTTTTGTGTCAGTGTTTTGTTTATCTTGTGAGAATTTGCATTTAGGATGAACCTCAGAAACAGCCAATACAAAATGAAGATTATGTGCTTTAATATTTGTTCTGCAATTTGTTGCCCAACTAGACTGTTGGCTGCTCTCATATGTTGTAAACATTATACATTTTTAAAATAATTTCCTGTGCATCTTTTTTACAGTAGTTCAGAGTAACTTTTGAGGCCTAGCTTATTAATTCAGTTCTCCTCAAACTATGAAGAAATTCTGCACATTTGTTCCTACTTTTTTCTATTCTTACAGTATTTTTACTTTCTGTATATATGTTTTACTACCCCCATATGAACTTGGCACAAACTATTACAAATACTTATTCAGAGCATGTTCACAATCCGTCCAGAGAGTGTTCTTCGGTTGCAGTTGGTAAATTGCTGACTGTATTAAGTATGGCCCTTTTAGTTCTAGTGACTAGAAAACCAAAAGTTATACAGTAATCTCATTTAAATTATAGTTTAGATTTAGTGAATGCAACCTACTCAAACAGATATATTTTATGACCCAAGGGTAATCCAACATTTGAAATCATCTATAGATCATAATATCTTTTTAGTGCAGATTTTTATTTTATCTCATTTTGCAGCATGTCTCATAAAAGACTTCTTCAGGGAATACTGTTTGTTAGTGATCATTCAGCCATGATTCCTCAGTGTTGGCTGCCTCTAGGAAGCAGACAAAAACATAGGGGCCATGCTTTCATGGTATATGCAAAAAGCTATCATCTTTCGTGTACTCCTCCCACGGAATGGTTTTGTTACAAATAAGCATGCTATTAGTTGTGAAAATACCAGCAGGACATTGCTTGTGTCAGAGTGAGAGTCTGTCACATGAAATGCTGTCAAATTGATACAGGCTGAATATTTGACACGAAATGAAAAGCATTACTTAAGAAAGCATTTCTAAATAAAGCATTTAGATAACGAACCAAAATGCAAACATATACGAAGCTCTCAGTGTTGCAGCTAGTGTTGTGATCATGAGTAATGTGTCCCATCCTTGGGCTGTGAAATCCTTTAGCTCCCAGTCTGAAATATTTTGTTTATTATATGTCTTATATTAGTGTCAGAAGCAATATGTGCAAATAAATCGACAGAACTGATGAATTAGCATCAGAAGCAATACAGACAAATAAATCGACGGAAGTGATGAACATATATGAAGAGTAAGAACAAAAGACACGGTATAATTGACTTTATAATTATTTCTAATAACAAGCCTTGTAAAGAAAAGCAGAGTTTTGACAAGAATCCCTTTAATGTGCGAGTTTCTCATCTTCTGGCAGCTTCCTATGTATAATATATCTAACAGCTTTTTCAGACCCCCCCCCCCAACTTATTCTTGTACCACCTTGCTACACAGTGAGTAATGCTTGCCCTAGGCTACTGTGGCCTTGTTCTCTTATACACATTTGCGTACCAAGTCCCAGCTGAATAGTTGCCTTAACTTGTAGAGCCTAAAAATAAAACATTCAAAGTCCTTTACATGCAAGTGTTACATCTGACTTCACAGGTCTCTGTAAAGCAGCTTGCTATTTGTTTTTGTAGAAATGGTTAAGACAGCAGAAAGTGAAGGGTTTTGCCATTGTGTGTCAAGAAAGCCTTGCAGCACCTAGAATGCATGGAACAGTTATTTTGTTTTATGTTTGTGTTCACAGTGACTTTTGTGAGAAACAAAGCTGAAGAAATGTTTTGAACTAACTATCTGATGGCCCAGGGGCAATTGAATGTATTCTTATACTGATATCCCAGACTGAGGGTTCATTCAGGAAAACAGACTCTGCAAGAAGAAAACAAAAAGATCATTGTAGTGCTGTATTATACGGTCAAGAACAATGGTGTAGTTTTAATTTTAATTTATGCCACTGTCTCTAGAAAAGAACGTTGCTTTTGTTCAAATGGTGTTCCTGTACGTATGTATCTACAAGAGACTAACCAAGGTCAATAAGATGGACTGTAGAGTTTGAGGGGGGAAATATGGAGGAAACAAATAAACATTAAAACATCTCGTTCTTTGGGAGCTTGCATAATAACTAACAACGCTTATAGATTGTACTGCATGGATGTGTTTACTGCACTCTGAAGTATGGGAGTAATAAATGGTGCTAAAATATCACTGGTGAAACTTGGGCCAGAAAGTAAGTCAACAGCTGTAAAAATAGGACAGACTATTAATTCTATAAGGAGAACAAGTTGTTGTAACAGCTGAAAGACATTGTGCTCAGGATTTTGGGGTTTAAAAAAAGCTGCAGAATACAAAAGTATTACATTTTCATTCTTAGACAACACTGCAGACTCATCCTTTTCAGTTTCCCACAACATACCCTTGATTTGACCCTGTCTTTTGACATAAAAGTTATATTTGATTTACAAAATAAAGCTAAAGTGTTTTGTTAAAGAAAAGATCTTTATATGGAGGTAAGATTCAGTAAGAATCTTTATTTGGCTTTGGGCTGCTACCTGCAATGGAATCCACAACAGCTGTTCGGGGAAGTGGGAACATGAATACAAAAAAAAAAAATAAATAAAGGTAATTGTTGATGATTGTCTAACACAGCAGAGCTCCTTTTACACTAATCATTTTACCCACAGTGACCTACAGTCTTATTTGGTTACATAGTACCGAGTTGAGGAAATTATTGAAGTAGCTTGTTTATGTAAACTCTCAAAGACTGTGATGCAGTGCACATGAAAATAGAATATATATGCCATACATATGCATAATATGTGGAATTACAGCACAGCATTGCATAGGGTGGGGGAAAATGGCAGATTTCATTGCCCATATTTACAAATGTCTCACCATACCTAGAGAAAAAGCCTAAACCCTAAGAATTCTCTCTTATGCAGTTCCTACTTCAGGAAGACCTTTGATCGGTATCTCATTACTGTATCTACTAGCTGATATGACTTGAAAGTACATCCTTGACTTAGTACTTTCAGTTTAGCTGGTGTGACACCTGTAGCAGTGAGGAAGCCGCTTAGCAACAGTGAACAAGCCATGTTTTGGGTCACCATCACTGATTATTGCTGAGAATGGCCACAAGAATAGAGGTCAGGGAATGCAGATGAGTTGAAAGAGTAAAACATAATGCAAAAATGTGTTAGATTTAAGGTCAGCGGAAGAGCTTTGTGGTGCTTCAAAAAGGAACATGGAAAGTAAGTCCCTGTATCAGAAGAAACAGAAAATATGTGGTGACTAGGCCTCAAAAGAGAGAGAGGGGATAGGCATGAACAAAGAAGAAAGAAAAACATATACTACAATGTGAACTGACGAACAGAGAAAATAGCCTAAGAGGATGTAGGGAAAGACATGGTAAAGATCGTTCCACAGGCAAAATCAAGCTTAATGAAGGAGACAGACAGAAACATGAGGAATGGACAAAATACATTATTTTGATGCACTGAGGGACAAAGGAGAAATTGGTAGGGTATTGTGCTAAACTTGGCACTGGAAAAAAAAAGAGATAGGAAGTCTGAAGATATAAGCTACACAGAAGCATATTTTTATCTCTTTATTCCAGAAAAGGGACATAGCAGGATTCCGGTATGGGAAGGGAAAGAAAACGTATGTGATATTGATATAAATGGTGGTAAGATTCATTTAGAATCCTTATTTGGCATTGGGCTGCTATCTGCAATGGAACCCACAACAGCTGTTCTTGGAAATGGTACATAAATAATATATTTTGTAAAAAAAAAAAAAAAAAAAAAAATGTAATTGTGATAATTGTCTGACACAGCATTGCTCTTTTTGCACTAATCATCTTACCTGCAGTCACCCCGCAGTCTCATTTGGTTACACAGTGTTGAGCTGAGAAAATTATGGAGTAGCTTGTTTATGTAGCATCTGTTGCATTTTACAAAGGTTGTGAAGCAGTGCACTGTAGATGAAAACATGTGATCTATCAAGTTTGTTCAAATCTTTTTGCTAGCCTCCCATAAAAAAATACTCCTCCAAAGACTTGCCCAATCCACTTTTTTCCCCTACATAATCACCCTTGTATCCTTTCTCTTATCATGTAGAGTGGGACATCTCCACCTTCTAGCATAAAGATAG
>NC_056731.1:359605759-359678259 GCF_019279795.1 Protopterus annectens | reverse complement strand
TCTGCTAGCTAAACTATTGAAAAACAGTATTTATAGAGAGAGAGAGAGAAAATAAACCTCAGGGTTGACTTAAACTGCAGGTGATAGTCGACTTCTGTTAGTCATATGAAAATATTACAGGGGAAATAACACAGTGGCAGCTACTGGAGTTAGGAAGCGTTTTATATTGTGTCTTACTTTTACCAATGTAAGGTGCTAACAAAGTATCATACAGGCAGGAGTACAAATGTAGGCAGAAGTCTGCTAATCAATTCTTTAGCTATCAAAGGAGCTCAATATTTATATCTTTCAACCTTAGAAAAACAAACTTTGTATATAGTTTACACACTTATTGTTGTTGAAATCAGGTGCAGTACATGCACTGTAATGTTTAGGTAAGTTGATTAATGACAAGCAGGAATTCAGATGCATCATAGTTTTCTTACAGAACAGAGGGTTAAAAATCTAGATGCACCCCAATGATATCACTCAATGGGAGAGCAGGCAACCCCCTTTAAAACCTGTTTATGTGACTTGAATGATTAATACACTGAAAAGACATACCCCAGGATTCAATAAAATCTGTGTAGGCTCCATGTGGAGCCTACACAGAATATACCCATGTACATGGCCACAGTTCCCCCTCAGTAGCACACCATGCATATTAATCATGGTGTGCTGATGAGGGAGAGCATAGTAAGAGGGATACTGAATCCATGTAGGTAGAAATGTAAAGGCTGATCAGATGTTATGTACATGTTGAGGCTCCCTGTAATGTTTCCTGCTGCTGTTAATTAATAGTTTGTGACTTTTTTTGTTTAATGTCCATTTTCACTGTGCTGTGCGAAGCGCAGCAATGCCAAGCTGCTCTTGCACATAGACAGCTGACACTTGCCAGACATCTAAAAATAGAAACCAGATATAATTATTTATCATATCTGTTTTTTAGGGATTTTTCAAAAAAAAATTTTTTTAATCTCCATTTGCGCAGTGTGGAGTACAGCAATGCCAAGCCACTTTTATAGATAGACAGCTGACATCTGCCAAACATCTAAAAATAGAAACCGGATGTAATTAATTATTTATTTCTGCTTATGTTTAAGCCTGTTTAAGACCATTTGTGAAGCCCGCCATGGTAAGTTAATAATATATGTGAAGGTATACTAGTTTATATACTATCCAAGTAACTAAACGGGTAGAGTGACAGACTAAAGCTTCATAGGTCCTGGGTTCGAGTCTCTAGCAGACATACCATTTGCTTAATGTAATATAAATTTTTGTTTAACTTAAAAACATAACTTTTACATTTGAAAGAGCTGTGCGGTCCTAAGCACTGGTTAAATGTGATTAATGACTAGTATGGTTTGCGCATTGCTAAGCTTCGCTAAAACATCGGTTGTGCGAGTTTTCACAATGCTCTGCTCTGCTTAATTGGTTTCCACTATGCTAAGCACTGCAGCGCTTTTTTGAATGATGCTGAATGACATTTAAGGGTGGGGAAAACAACCTATATTAAGGGCAATAGGCTGGAATTCTGCAACACTTGTTGGAGTCTTTCTAATTGTCAGCATGCCAGGAGGTGTTGGAGAGGGAGTGCACTTTCGGGCACAAAGATGGGGTGTGCAGGAGTCCAGGGTTTTTGTTGGGCTCCTGATACACAATTATGAACCTAGGCTGCTGCAGGGTGATTACCAGGGATCAGAATGTAAGGCTGAGGCCTGGAATTTATTGGCCAGGGACCTTACCAGTGGTACTGGCATCTCCTACACTGGTGAGCAGTGTTGTCACCAATATGGTGACCTGAAGCATAGAAAGAGGGGAACTTTGGACACCTGGGTCCAACAGGCCAGGGATGGGCATGCCCCAGACATATATAAGTATTTATTCCACTATTTCACTAAAATGCACGCTGAATCTGTGCAAAACTGGTATGCATAATTTTGTATTTCTCTCCCAACAGCTGCAGTTGAGAGGGCTTGCAACATCCAGTCCCATGCCGGGCGCCTGGCTAGGTTGCACCATGAGTATGGTAAGTACAGATATATTATGCTAACTGTAGTGCAATAAAGAATAAAAAACTGCACTGCAATAACGAGTAAATAATAAAAACTGTACTGCAATAAATGAACAATAATAACTGTATTACAATAAACACTAAACAATACCAATAACAGTAAGCAAAAAGGTGTAAAGCAGGATTGTGGTGTCATAACATAATTGTTATAGAGCACCATGCATTGCATGTGTATGGTAAGGTTGCTGCAGTCAAGTATAAAACTGTAATAACTATAGAATGCAAAAGTAATGGCCTGAGAAATATATTGCTCAACTTATAGTAAGGTTCAAGGTTGTCTCCGTGCCAATGTCAGTCACATAATGCTCTCTTTACCTCCCACTCTAGGGACTAAAGGTATATGGCTGAAGTAGCCCACTTTATGGGCCGATATTGTGTGTAGACTTTGCAGATAATAAACACCAGTACCAATAAAGTGTTAAGCAGCATTGTGTTTTCCTAAATAAATATGTCTTAATATTTGCAGTAGGGCTGTAGTCATTGCACGTCTGTTCTAATGTCACTGCAGTCAAGTGTAAAACTGTAATAGCTGTAGAATGCAAAAGTAATGGCCTGAAAAATGTATTGCTCAACTCATAGCATGGTTCAAGGCTGTCTCCAGGCCAATGCCAGTCACATAATGCTCTCTTTTGCTCCCACTCCGGGAACAGAAGGTGTATGGGTGAGGAAGTCCACTTTATGGAAAGATACTGTGTGTAGACTTTACAGATAATTAACACCAGTACCAATAAAGTGTTAAGCAGCATTGTGGTTTCCTAAATAAATCCTTCTTAATATTTGCAGTAGGTCTATATTCATTGCATGTCTGTTTTAAGTTGCTGTCGTCAATTGTTACATTATTTGCAGATGTCCCCTGCAGTTATACTTTTTGGGTTCTACTCCCATGCCTGCTAACTAAGGCATGACTGCTGTCTAGTTTACTTAATGTACACAAACATACCTTTCAACTGTCACAATTTTTGTAATGTAATTACAACTGCCTAATCTGTCTGTTCCATGACTACCACATAAATGATTACCTGGAATGCAATATATTTTCAAATCCATTTACAGAACACCTTGGTAGTTATGTAAGTCCACAGTATGTGAAACTGTTCTGTGTAGCTGTGTACTTGCATTTGTTAGTGCTTGATCCATACTGTCCCATGCTAACAGCTTGAGAGGTATGCATGTGCTACATCAGGTATAGAAGATTTGTAGTCACTGTACTCAGAACTGACACTGCACACCTGTAGAAGTATGTAGTAGTACTCTGTGTAGTAATATTACCTGTGAGATAACAAATGGTATTTTTTTCTCTCTCTCCCCACCCCTTATCTTCTTTAATTTATTATTGTTATTTATTATCATGACTCAATATTAACATATTTTGTTAAACTAACTGTTTTGTTGGCCTTATGGTTTAATTCATACTGGCTTGCTGTTAACATACATACTGTTATGTTACTTAATATTGTGTTACACATAATATACCTTAATATGTATTTGGATTAATAAATATTATGTTCCATTCTGTTAATGCTAACACTGGTTTGGTTATTACTAACCTTAACCTATTGTTAGAATTACTTTACTACAGTGCATCAAGGTTGGCCGGTTTCTCATGATCGGCCTACCTTGCCTCCTCCTGCCATGGCACCTAGTCCCAGCATGTCTGGAACCCAGCCTGGTGGTGCTCTCTCTGCACTAGCTGTAGTGTTGGGTAGTACCACCCCATGGGACAGGGATGGGCCCCCCTCTGGGAGCAGTGGTGGAGGGGGAGTTGTCACCCATGACAAACTGCCAGGTTTGGTGTGCAGGATCAGCTACCATGGGTTTGGACAATGCCTGCATCAGATGGAGAGCATGCTGGCCACACTGGTGAGGCAGGCTTGAGCTGCAGCCCAGCCTCCACCACTGCCACCCTCAGGGCAGTCACAGACCAGTGCTGACAGTCCCATGGGTGGGGATGTGAGTCATGCTGCTACCTTGTGGAGGCACACTGGACTGAGATTCCACAACGCCCTCCCCATCCAAGGTTTTCACCCCCTCTTGTGTCACACACCACCACTGTGTACTGTCTTTTCTGCCTTGTCTGTCTGCAAAAGCTGTAGAATAGTGTGTGTATATTGTACAATTAAGAAACATTTCCAAGGACAGCACGTGCATATAAATAGCAAGCACATGCTAGCTTCAGTGCCAATTTGAGAGTGCAGCCAGAGTTGAGCATGTATGATAGTAATAGCTAGTTTGTTTATAAGTTTATCTAAGTTAAAGTTATTAAGCCTCAATACTGATCTATTTGTATATAATAAAGCTGCTTGAACAGATCCCACGAATGCTCATCTGTTTTATCCTGACTGGATGAGAGACACTCACCTACCCAACTTACCTCCCTCACATGTACCTATTTCCCTTCCCCAGCATTACACTCTCACCTTAAAAAATGGGCACCTGTACCAAAATAAATTATCTTCCCATACATAGCTCTCCATTTTGCACAAGTGTCCACTGGACACACATAATTTGGTCCAATTAGCTTAACAACACAATTATGTTGCCCTCACCCCTCTCTGTGGGGGAGAGAGTCCAAAGTCATCTACAAATTCTGTCAAAGTGCAGAGTTGTTGCTGTACAAGAAATGGATAGCTATGGTTCCTTCCTACACCCTTCCTGCACATAACTACCTGCCTTTCACTATGTTTATCTCTGCTTGCACCCCATTTCGCCACTTTTCTATCTCTCTATTTGTCTTTCCTTTCTATATTTTTTGGTCTACTCTGCACAACACATCACATTATGCACCTTTGCTAAGCTCAGCTAAATGGAGATATATTGATATATGAGTTTTAAATGATAATAAACACTTACAAAATAAATACCTGTTCCCTTTTTCAAACCCAAGGCCATCACACCTGCAGACCACTCCATTAACCTGCCATGCCACACAGCTGTTAAGACAGGTGGTTTAAGCAAAACATAGTAATTTCAAGTTACATTCATTAAGTGTGTGTAAATAGAGTTGCGCATTGCACCACATCATGCAAACTTGCTAAAAGAGTAATGGAAAAATTGGGAGTCTACCTTGGGGTCTGGTGCAAGAGTATACCACAAGAAAGCCAAACACAAAATAATGGATGTAAGTGAGGTCTCTAATAGCAGGTAAATGTCCCCTTTTATCAGCAACATTTGCAAATAGACCTGTTAAGGCATTACTGGCAAAATACATGTTCAACGGGGACCCTGGTACAGAAATACATCCCTATAAAGCCGTGCACATAATGATGGATATAAAAAAGTATGTCACAGCCTGTATGCGTGCACTTATACATTGCAAATACACCTGCTGTAACAGTGACTCAGTAGCACAGTCTGTTAAATGCCTTGCTAACAGTACATTTTGCCACACACAGTCCTGGGTTCAAATCCAGTGGTGTGTAGCATTTAAGCTATATTATTGTGAAGCCAGCAATTAATGACTGAGTCATGCACTGTTTATCCATACAATGCATTTCAAATGAAATGTCTGCTTTTCACTGATGGAAGTCACAGGCCTCCAGGTAGGAACATACTTCACATATCCCTATAGCAAATCTATAAGTGCATAAAGTGTCACGTCATGCATTAATATGCATTCACAGAGGATTTTAACTCAGGTAATCCAACTGAGGCCCACTAATATCAGAGTGCAGTACACAAACCTTTCAAACTCGCAGTGCAGATTAGCACAGCTGCACAACTAACAAATACATATGAAGCCTTTGCTTGTAACAAGGATTACAAGCATACGTGTTCCAAATGAGTACCAGACTGTAGCACATGGCCTGACAGTTACCCAAATGGTGGACATAAGGTAATATTTATCTCTTATGTTACTCAAGGACACAACAAACATGTTTCCTAGTAATCTGTTAATGATAACATTGCCTAACAAACTTACCTTAAGCACATGCCTTAATTGGAGTGAAATGGGTACCCTCACTCTGGCTATGTCATTACAACAAGGCTGACACAGCACCCACAGTTACTCCTACAGCCTGTTGTCATCCAAAGTGTTCACACTCTTTACCTATGCCTATTACCTGCAGCAGTAGCTGCAGCCTGTAGCACATACATCTCTATGTAAAAGTATCTGCTACAGACCTACCCTCTGCGATGACATAGTCTCATCATCACCCCAATAATGTGCAGCACAACATATCAGAAAGGGCTTCTAATCTACATAAAGGCCTTATATCTTGTACAGTGGTTGCATGCTATTGGCTGATGATAGTGTAAATCAGCTGTGCTGGCTGCAATTAGCATTTCAGAACCACAGATTGGTTAAGAGGCAATCACCTGCTAATAAGAAGCATCTTAAAAAGGCAAACTTGCTGGCTATGGGGAACCATTCTGTATGAGACTTTCTGCAAACAGAAAACTCATTTGCAAAACCTTAAATATCACCACATATCAACAGATGAGTTTTGCACTCCATCAAGTATGTAACTTTTTTGTTTACAACAGGATGCAGATGTGTGAATATACTTATGGGCAATAGGGATTACAGCATCAAGCCTTTCTTAGAACTGTGATAATGACATGTCATTGATCTACAGATTTGTTACACCTACAGAGGACATACAATACATCAAGGGTGGAATGTTTTTTGTCAATGTGGCACACTGATCTCATGGGACTGTCCCTTTATAGTGTTTGTAATAGCACACTGCTATTTGTTTGGCACTGTTGTTTTGACATATTATCAGGGGAGTTGCTCCTAGGGGGCACACTACAATAGACTCCAGTGTTGGGTGTATGATCATACAACATTATCTATCATGGCCCAAATGGGAATAGCTGACTATTGCTAGTATCTTAGTTGTATTCACATGCTTAGTATGTTTGCACACTGTGGAATACAACATGTGTGATCAAGCAGTGGATACTGCCAGTCATTCTGTTCTTGCTGTATCTGTACATGGTGTACTTCCATGTATGTGATCCTGATATGTGTTCCCATTTTGTTGTCTTTTAGGAAACATGTACCCAAGATGCCATGCACCTTTCATGGGTGCAGAGAATGATAGTATACTGGAAGGCCTCCAGAAAGACCATGAACTCCTACTGTCCAGGGGGAGGCAAAACAGGGAACAGTGGGCAGCACTGTGGGCTGACCTTGTCCATGACATGAATGCCTCTGTTCACCAGACATATGAGCAGGTTCAACACTGTGCATCGGACATGATCACTGCTGCACAAGAGAAGAGCAGCAGATGTACCCAGGGATTGTGGCATCACTGGTGGAGGGCATGCAGTGGAACAACCACTCTCAGCCACTGAGGAATTCCTGGCAAACCTAGGCACACACAACAGCTCACAGGCATCCATCACACCATGTATCGTGGATGTGGGTGCCACAGTTTCCACTGCAGAGAAGCACACAGGTAAGATTAGTTTGATCAATATTGCAATACTGTAGCAATCAGTGTGTCAGGGTGTGCATACTTTTATGTGGGTGACAGGTCTTTGTTGTTTGGGGGGTTAAACTGCAGTTTGACTCTCATGCTCAGATGTTGACCAGTATAACAATTAACACAGTAGCTACTGTAAATGTGAGATATATGGATGTATTACCTTGTTGTGGTGCAACATGCGGTGGTACTGACATTACCTCTCCTTCAACTTTTCACAGGTATGTCAGGTATTGGACAAGGCTGTGGTCCTGCTCCTGGTAAACACAACACTGTTTTGTTATAGATGTAGGTTTACAACAATGTAGTACCCAAAGTGTCATCCCAGGCCTGCTCCCTGGATTGATGTACTGTCGGCATGTTTGCCAACTGCACAGATATTTTCTGACTGTACACATGTTACAGTCATACCTATGCCTTGTAGATGTGACAATATTGCCAGGATATTACAGATTGTCATATGTGTCAACTGTGCAGAGTTTTCATATATGTCAACAGTTTACCTCATTGTTGCTGATGAGCTTGCTGTGGAAAGAGCTTTTATTTACAACTACAACTGTTTGTGGGAAAAGTAATGTCCTCTTGTCCTACTATATGAGGTTGGGGTTTCAACAGGTCTGTAATAGTGCCAACAGTGTATAAAGCTGTACATATATTGCAATATAGTACTGCAGAACATAATAGTACAGGTACTGATGTACTGTTTTTCCCTTTTTTATCACAGGTAACCAAGGGGTTGGTTTCTGCCTCCTACACAACCTGATGTCAGTGTCTCTTCAGACTCTAATGATGATGGTGGCCACAGTGAGGCACAGGTGGGAGTTTCAGGGGCTGAATCTGTCCCAGAGGTTGACATCCCTCTTCTGCCCTCATTGTCACTGCAGTCAGTATGCCCACACATACTCAGTCCCCAGAGGCCACAAATATTGAACAGTCAGAGGGTAGGGACATTGAACAGGAAAGTTTGGTAACTATGAATCCAGTGAGTGTAGACCCTGACCATAGCCAGAGAGGTTCCACACAGGTGGATTGATAGAGATACTTGTAGGAGATCTGCTGTATGTTCATCACCTGTTGCAGGTGTCACATCATGAGTCACTCAGCGCATGTTTTGAGCTATCATGGAGGCACAGGCACATTCTGAAATTAACTCCAGACATATACTTTAGGTTATGGATGCAGCACCATCTGACATCCGTGACTGCCTCCACTGCATTGCTGACACCCTGGATCTGTTTACTGATGCAGTGGAAAGAAGGTGGGCTGAGACAGATCACACACTATCTGCCTTGGAACACACAGTGTCTGTGCTGGAATGTGTGGTTGGAGTTGAGCATTGGACTTGTGGATGTAGGTCAGCAACCCCATATGCTGAGAGTCTATGTAGCCATGCACAATCACCCTCCTGTAGCAGCAGTACATACAGTGCTACAGAGAGGAATGTACTGTCCACACCAAAATGTGGCAGAGCATGGGGTCATAGTACTGGGTGTTCCCATGGAAGACATGGTCCCAGCAGACAGCAGTCACTATCAGGTACTAGCACTGCTTCTGAACTTGGACATGGAGGTGGCAGTGTAACTCCTGACAGAGCCAGTTCCCATGTTCTTGGCTGGAGAAGGTGAACTGTCACTTCTACCATGCACAGTTCAAAGCTGTCCAACATACACACATTTAGGGCTAGCACTGAGCTGTAAATGCACACACTTACACACCACTGTCAAATGCAGGTCACCTACAGACACACAAGGCACATTTCCATGGTCCATCTTGCCTGCTTCCCTTCCTGATGCATGCACATGCTGTCAACCTTTTGGGTCAGCCTAGACCTCCTACACCCCCACACAATACCCTGTGCAAGTGATGATACCTGTGCCACATCCTTGTTATTCTCATCAGTGATGCAGGGAAATGAAGCTATATGTCTGATTCACAGGGGAACTATATAAATTAACATGTACTTGTGTAATGCATTGTTGTTTTGCCATGCCACTTGTAGTGGTTACTGACATATACTGTATGCTGACATTTGTAATGAGTAAGCCACATAATTTTGTGTACTTTATGTTGTATGATGTTGTAGTGGCTATATACTTACACAATGAAAGTTGTGTCATGGACCTATTTATGTTTCTGTTTCAGGATTCTGTTGGGGACACTTATGGATACACAGCGGCAATAAAACATAGGACAGAATGTCAGCACAGAAGAAATATGTCCTCAGCAAGGTGCAGCACTATTGGTGCATGGCTCCATAGGTTCATATGTGTATAACAGGCTAACAAGGACAATGACATCATTCAGCCTACTCATGCATCTCTAATCTGAGAAAAGGTCTGATCCCCTTGATAAATGTCACCAGGATTTTGGAAGCTAACATATCTACAAGCTGTGGTGCTGGAGATGACCCATCTGCAAATTTTCTGTGTCCAGTACAGACATTTGTCCAACAACAGCTATGATTGTCTTGTTCTGCATCCCATTGTGTAACCTGAACATGATGCATGTCACAGCAAATGTGTACTTCACATACATGGGGGGGGCCTGTTACATTTAGGGTGTACTGTCTGTGTGACATACCTGTCTCTCCAACATGTAATATTTATACCACAGTGACGGTGTAGGTATGTAGGTCGTGTAATACATGTGTTAGTTCTGTCATGGATACATGGGAGGTACACAGTGGGATCTGACACCTTCTTGTATAGCAGCCATAAACATCCCCTCTAAAGCATTAATGAGACAGACTACACATGTATGGTTTTGACACGAACTCCATAGGACATGTTATCTGCAATGTATATTGGTGTACCATGGAACCTCTGTAGCTGCTACAGTTGTAAGATATGTCTGTGTGGTGACATAGCAAGGGTGCCATTGTAAACAATGATAGGTGTGATGAGTGCCACATTCAGTATAGCAATGACAGTCTGGGGTTTACATCACATACCTTTCTGTTTAGGTTGTACAACATTGAATGCATCCCCACATCTTACCAACCAGTGAAAGTCAAAGGCTGCATTACTTTCTGTGTCCATAAGTCCATGAGTAATGGCTCAACTGTGTGTGGTGTGTGGACACTACTATATTTTACAGGGGTGGATGACTTTCCAAAGGTTAGCATTGTGCAGTTGTTGACATTTAGTATTTGCCAGTGGCTCAGACAACAACTGAATGTGTGTCTCAGGCCATCCTGAATAACTGTTGGTTCTGTGTGGGATTCAGTGACAGCTCCTGATATGCATTCACTTGCTAACATAGTCAGAGGTCACTGACAGTGGTTGTGACTACAAAGAGGGAATTGCTGGAAGGGGTATGCCATTAATGATGTCTGGAGAAATCCACTGGTAACTGGCGTTATTGCAGCGTAGGTCCCCCAATGTTTTCTTCCCAGATTATGGCTGTCAGACATTTCCCTATCCACCAGCTGACATAACACTCTGTGGATAACAATACAGTTTCCAGCAAGGTCTTCTGGCCTAATATTGCCAGACACCTTATCAGACCATGGTAGGCAGAGTGAATAATATTTTTGTCATCCATTTCATAGTATAAAACTTAATTGGGCCCACCAGTTAGAGTCAGTAGGCATGACTTGGCCTTGAGCATAACAAACAGTGTTTGGTCCAGTGTCAGTAGGTGTACAACAGTGTTACTGCCCTTATCCATGCTAACTCCTTTCATGGCATTTCATGTCACATAACACAGAGATCCGGGATCACTGCTTGGCACTACATGCTAGTTGTCCTTTGTGCAACTAAGTATTGCAGTTACTTCCAGAATGTTCCAAGAAGAGAGTCATCCAAGGTGTCTGTACACAGTACAGACAAACACATTAGGGAAGTGTAATATTTATACCCTGTGAAGGTAAAGTGGGGGGTTTACACAGGTATTCTGCAGTTGGATACTACCCAAGTGGTATGTACTGGAAGGACACAATTATCTTCTGAAGACTGTGTTAAGCATGGGAGTCGATGGAATTGCCAGTGCCTGGCAATTACTAATGCTGGTCTCACCGACACCACTCTCACATGGGATACTATGCTGCGATATGTCATCACACGCAAAATGTTACTAGGGCGCCCATGATGACAAGCAGGACATAGTCTGTTTGCTCATCCACATAGCTGTCCTACATCATGAAAGGCTCTGTAGGCTTCACATACCCTTTTCCAGGTAGATGCCTTGATTAGGGCATTCAGTTGGCTTTTGCATGTCTTGTGCCTTCTATTCCAGGATTGGTAGTATGTCACTAGGGAACTGCCAAGATGGGATTAGTAGCACTGCTGTAGCACCACAATATAATGTGCAGTGTCCAGTGATGTGGATGTCAAGTCTTGCTGAAACAATCATCACACTGGCAGTGAGCCATCATAGGTGATAATTTCACAGCTAGTCATGCATCCCGCCCTTCAACAGATTACTGGTGGATATACACCTGAAATGGCTGTGAGAACTACTGCAGCAGACTGGCCACCTTTGGCCAGTGTGTGTCCACCTGCCACATGTCCTAGACATGTCATATTGTACAGTTATGTACCCAAAACACATGTCTGTGTTCCCACATCTTGTCACACAACAGTCAGTGTGCTGTCTAGGTGCTTGACAGGCATTGTATGCCTGTGAAGCCAACATAATGTCAGCAAACTTGAACAAGACCTCTATGCTTGCACAGGCATTCACATCTTCACTGCAAGGTGTCCCTACAAACACGGTATATCAGGCTGTCAACCCCAAGGGTATGGTAGCATGACCCTAACTTTGCAGGACCTGCTGCTGAGATGTTGGGAGTTTCGCCACCCCTCTATGCCTGTGACAAAAGTGTGACAGATGTGACTGCATTTCAAACCTTGCTGCCAATGTGTCTCCAACAGCAGTCATTACATATGGCAATTAGCATTATGCCAACATGTACAGCTCACATCCTGCACCACCCACACCCACATCACACACACCTGCATGTGTGCAGCTCCTTACCAGACACATCGCCAAACAGACATCTCAGAAAATCCTGTCTCTGGAGTGCACAGTACACATAGTATTGTATACACCACTCTCTCATCAGTCAAACACCGAAGGCAAACACAAAATCACACCTCTTAGTCAGAGGTGATTACATTCTGAGACACATTGATGTCTGTGTCAAGTGGCTACATATGGGAAAGATCACAGATAGCTGTCTGTGGGTTGACACAATAGGCCTTACCACACATTGCCACAAATCAAGGAATATCAGTTAACAAAATGTTGACATCATAGTTCCTGCAGGTGTGTACAACTAGGGACATACATCACTGGCCTGTATGCTGACACATGAATGTGGTTAGCCAGTCTGTGTCTCTCATGGGTATATGCATAGCTTTCAGCTGCAGTTGACCCTCACCTAGGATGATGGCGCCATACACACAGAAATTGATAGAAGTCAATAATTGCCTTAGCATGTGGTGTCTTTGTAAGGGGATCTACTACATGTCTGCCTGAGATGCCTTGCTCAACAGACATCAATGCTTCACCAGTGACGGTCTTCATCTCTCACCCCTGGGATTTGGAGTACCAGCCAAGGCTACTGACACCCCCACAATGCACCTTAGATGCATTGTTCAGGGAAAGTTGGCAATGAGAACACCATCTTTATGCAGCATCATGGTTATGCTGCTACACGCTGGGTAGGGCAACACTGAACTCCACTCTGTAGAATGTGTCCCCTCCCTGGATTATGCAGACATATGCAGTCAAGGACATCTGGTTTAAAGGTGTGGACAGCACCACAGCCATACCAGACTACACATCCATCCACATCTTTACACCTCAAAGTGACAGTGCTCAAGGTAATGCAGGTGGTATATACATATTCATTAAGTACAGATACACATCCAGATTTTGTGAAACACTGTGATTTCCTGGAGACACTGCAGGTGCCATTCAGTACTGGAAGGGCACATAATCAAGCAATAGCCATCTACAGGAGCAGCTCCATGAATCAAGACACCCATTGTGTGTATTTGTATGTACATGTGTCTATTAAGATATATCATTACACCATGGTGTGGGGTGGGATTAAGTGACCACCCAACTGTGTAGCTAAGTCATGCTGCAGCTCACTTGCCCAAAGGTTAGTCCATGTCCTGAACTACAATGCCCTGGAGCAGTGCTGTGACGTCCCCCCAAGGGGAACCAACATATTGCCTCATGTGTTACCAATATGGGTGACCACTGCAGCCCCCCAATGTGAGGTCCTCCCTGGTGGGATCTGACCACAGATCAGTGTCATTAAAACTACCAGCAGTAACACCCCATTGCAGACAATACAGACATATATTTCAACAAAGCCATTTATAACCTCTTGTAGGATGGTTGACATAGCTTGACTGCACCTCCCCACTCTGATGGGACAGGCAAGTTTGCAGAGCTCTACACCCATGCATTATGCCAACAGCATTAGAACTGCATGAACTCAGCTGTACCTAACAGGAGGAACACAGGCTCCTTATGGCACAGCAAACCTGCCTGGTTGACAACTGCCATTATCAGGCTGTACAATAAGAGGTGGACAGTACTGTGTGACACTTGGGGTGAGTGTGCCCCCTCTAAAATGAAGGCACAACCTCCTCAGCTAAAACAAGCACATAATGTTGTTGTGATGTTGTGTAGACACAGTAAGTGACAAAATTAGCCACCCACACAAAGGAGAACCACACGCACAGAGGAGTTGCATGTGTAACCTCAAAGGACAGCCCCAGATTGTCAGTGAACTCATACATAATGATGCCACATATAATGGGTCTGTACTCATAGCTAACCTGTAGTCCCACAGGTTCTGCATCAGCTTCATTCCCCTGTCCCTACCACATGTGACACAACATTCCTAAAACGTGTCCTATAACTTCCATATCTACAGAGCAGGTCATAAATGGCCTCTCTATGGAGGATACACACCATCTACTGGACATGCTAACATCCCAGGCTGCATCCTACATGAGATCTGACAAGGATTACTAACACCATTGAGAACACCTTGCAATCATACTGAAACCACTGGCTGCACCCCAGCTTACTGGACAATGGCAACTGTTATAACCTTGCACAGAGGTGGTGCATGCAGTGACCACCAGAACTATAGACCTCTTTGCCTGAGTATCCATATCTGTATGGCTGTAGGGTCAATCATCATGCAGCTGATCAGCACACATATATATGATCTATACACAGCTGACTGTACATGGTTTGGATGTCTGACAGGGGGATCATGACTGTTAAATATGGTGGAAATTTCCAAGGCAGTCACCAAGGACCTGGGTGAGAGGACATCAGAGCATAAAACCCCCTGGACTGAGCCAAGCCATCTGACTATTTCCCACATTCAGGCATCATTTACAAAGCACCCACTTAGGCATCCATTTTACTGTCATTATAGGGGTCACTAGGTGGCCATTTGATGGCACACATACTCAACATAGGGACATCCATCTCCAATATCTGATCTGTAAGCAGCAGTGTTCAACAGGGCTCAGTCTTGGGTCCTCTACTCCTTGGAATCTATTTAACCACAATACAAGATAATACAGAATGTCTGTAGCTAACAATGTTGACTGATGCCTGCAAACTGTGAGCACTCAGTCTGTGAGTTATGTCAATATCCTACAAGAGGGTATTGATGAACAAATGCCTGTTGACATAGTAATGGCCATAAACTCCATGCAAATATATATACAGTATCATTTCCATCACTAACACCTATGTACCTGATATGTAGCACATCAGTTGCAACATGCGATGTGCATAAACAGGAGTGAAAGAAGTGTGCACATCGACCTGGCCACACAGGTTTAAACCTAATGTGCTTGAGGTCACCATGTCTCCCCAATAGTATGACGGGAATCATATGTCATAGCTGAGGGCACAATCACCTGCAACTGACATACTCATAACCTCCATGTACTCTTCCTTCTGCATGCCAATATCTGAGTGCAATGGCCATTTGGTAATGGACCTTTCCAAGCAGTAATGGCACTTGCACACAACAGTATAGTCCCTCACAAGGGAACTTCATGTCTGCAGCATGTGCTCAATGGGGATCGTCTGAAATGAGTGTCATTGTAACCTGTAGCATATAGACTACTCAGAGGTGATCTCTGCCTTGCATATGAGGCAATGTGCGACCTTGCTTGATTGTAAATGCCACATATCTGTAGGTGGCATAGTAGATGCATTAATCACTCCAAGGACATCAACCTAGTATATGACTTTAGTAATACATGCTGGTGGGAGAGATTTGTCTAGCAGAATAACACACCTTTGAAACAGAACCCTGCCTAATGGCAAGCAGAGCACTTCAGTGTACCTCAGCACATGCCATCTGTATGATTGGCTGAGTGACCATCATTTCACCACAGGGCTTCTGCCTGTGTCCCTCTTGGACTGGGGCAATATATGCTGATTATGTAAATAAAAATATACAGTTGTCTACAATTGTGATGGCTGTATGGCCATTATGCTAGTGAAGTTCAAATGTCCTATGGTTCCATAAGCTGATGTAAAATGCTCTAACAGACACACACACAAACATGGCTACATTGAGAATACCACCATTTCCAATTACTGCTTACAAGACACGGCATGGCACACACAGTGCAATTTGGTTGTATGTAGATTAGAACACTTACCTATGTAATGGTACACACTACAGATCATAGTACATGATTTAGGCAACACACCTCATGTCTGATAGTACTATCAATTTAGGACATATTATTCTTGATGACATCAACAGGCCTAGTTATGGTCAGGCATTTTGATGGCCACATCACCTACTACAAATAAAATTCTGCAAAATCCTACCTCTTTCTAAGTTACTGACGTGATCATATTATGCCATATAGACATACACACACCAAGTAGCCTGCAGTGAGACTAGAACCCCTACCTATCTAGTTTTACACACTACAGATCACAGAGCTTATTGCATGCACCACAGCTTAAGTCAGATGCTCCAATGGCAACTGGTAGTCTTAAGGTAGATGACATTATCAGGCCTTATAGAAGAGGGCAGTTTGGCGGCCAGCAGCAACTTACAGGGCCAAAAAGTGCATAACCATTGCAGTTTGATAGCCAATGAGGGATTCTCAGTTGTTTGGCAGGGGGATACACACACACACACACACACACACACACACACACACACACACACACACACACACACACACACACACATGCACACACACACACACACATATATATAGGTTATATCTATTTGAAAATACATAGAGATAGATATACTATGCATGTGAGAGAGAGAGATATAGTAACAGATGGATATGTATATGTATGCATGTATAGACATATCTATACATAACAGGTCATTTTTATTAAGGGGCAATAGGACTGTGCTCAGTTTAACTAGGGCAACATGATTGTGCTCAGTTTAATGACGTGTATGAGCATGCTCAGAGGGACTGCCAGTATTTATAAAGTAACTCCAGCCCACACCTACCTGTGCTCCAGTCCAGGATTCTGTACATTGCAGACACTGACATCTATTCCTGTTTCTGCAGTACTGCACTTCACTCAAAATGTCCATGGTATTCTTCAGCTGTCTGATGTAATTAATATGTCACAGAAGATCATAATGTTACACCACACACAGACTGACAGTCTGTGAAAACACCAACATAATAATACCTGACATGCAAAAGATGTAGATACTTCCAGATATGAGCCATCAACAACATCACCCATGGTAGCTTCCCTAATCCAGTGAGTCACACAAGCTGTCACTGAGAGAGCACACATTCATCACACAGTCAACAACATACATGCATGTTGTTATTCCTGCATTGAGTGAGACATACAATGTGTGATCAATTTCTATAGTTACTGCCCTGAGATTGCCTGGACTGCTGATATAACATTGATGACTTACTGTTAAAGCAGTTATATGAGAAAACTGCTGTGTTGGGTGTGGGGGAACAACACCACATGTTCTTCTGGGATACACAGTAGTCCAAATATCATGTAACCCCACTGTTTAACATCTCCCTTGACTGATGTAGTGCATATTCCAATCATGAGCCCTAGTGAATATTAAGGAACACATACTGACTGAGTAACTGTACCCCAATGTGGATGTTACTTGTGTCCAAATAGCTCTCTATATTTCCTTGCATAAATGCAGCAGATCCATACATACAATACCATATTATAGTAATCCTTACAAGTAGTGTGTAGGTTAGGGACTTACCTTGCTTATGCATCAGTTGACAGAACTGTAGTTCAGGGATGACTCTGTCTGATGCAAGCAGTACACAGCCAACACGTGGATAGGTACAGGCTATGTGGATTGCCTGGCATCAATTTTAATATATTTATGTAAATAAGAGTAAGGTGTCAGTCCCTAGGGCCCTAGGTTGCCAGTGAATGTGCTATGCATTGTCTCTTAACCAAAGCCAGGGCGAACTGGGCACACCTACATCTGCCTACAGGAACATCAACAGGGCGTTCATCCTCTGAGTGACTGTGACTGTGTCTGTGGTGACCTAGGCAGTGGTGAGGGTCTGTGTATCCCTTCCCTTTGCTTATACTGCTGCAGCTGTTTGTACAGGATCATATTGTGTAGCATAGCAGAAACTGTGAACATGTGTGCATATGTGGCTGGAGAGTACTGCAGGGCTCCACCAGATATATCAAGGCACCTGAACCATGACTTCAGAAGCCCAAACACATGCTCTATGATGTTCCTAGTTTGTGCGTGTGCCTCATTATGGCATTCTTCCATGGGTGTGTGTGCATTTCTGATGGGTCTCATTATCCACAGTTCCAGGGTGTAGCCAGCATCCTCCAGTAAATGGCCATGTGGGATGTCACCCCTAGCAAATATCTGGTGCAGCTGTGATGCATGCCAGATATGGGAGTCGTGATAACTGCCAGGGCTGACAGCACACACATTCAGGATAATCTCATGGGCATTGCACATGACGTTGCAGTTGATGGAGTGATACCCCTTGCAGTTGATGTAGATTCTACCTTCCTCACCGGGTGGTGACTTGATGTGTACATGAGTGCAATCTATGGCACCCAGTACTTCAGGGTAGTGTGCTACATGGTAGAAATGTTGTATATTGCTGGCCCTCGCCTCAGTAGTGAGGGGAAAAGAAATGTGCTCACTGGCACGTGGTAGGATAGCATCCAGGAAATGGTGGAGTATCCTGGATGCTGATGCCTATGAGACCTCCATCATGTCCCCAGTTGGTCTTTGGAAAGTACCTGTGGCTAGTATCCTAAGGGCTACACATATCTTTGTGTCCACTGGGATGGGTTCCCCTCTGTTGCAATGGGTCTGCGTTGAGGTCGGCAGAGCTCAGTGAGTTCTTGTAGTATGTCCCTGCCCACCTTGTAGCGCTCTACAATCTCCAGCTCATGTAGCTCCTGGAAAGTTACTCTGGGCCTGAACACTCTTCTCAGTCTAGGCCTATGGTCAGCAGCAGCAGCATTTAAGCATCTAACACATACAGGGGTAGCAGACCTTCAGCAGCCCTTAGCATTCTCTCAATCAAAATTCCCAAGTCTGTACTCCACTGGTGCAGAGTATTGGAGAAAATTCAGAATGTATGGTGTATGCATACTTTATAGAGCTCTGCTGTAGGTGCAGAATGTATGATTGGCTAACTATGATGCATTCATCCTGCTTACAATATAATTAACATAATTTAATGGTCCTGTTTTAGCTTAAACAAGGGTGAAAACTAATTAAGTACATTTTTTCAGACATGCTCAGCACAGTGGCATGCCACAAACACAAGCACCAAAGATAGATAGAGCTTAGAAGTTAGTAGACAGACCCCCCCTGAAAGAACACGCTCAGCCAGGCAAAGCACTGCACAAACATGCACACCTAAGCTAAATAAGTAAATAAGTCTAGAAGTCAGTAGACTCCCCCCCTCCCCAGTGTCATCTGCATCCTGTGTAAACAGCAACATGGGGCTAAGCCTACACAAAGGGGATATGCAAACACAATTACTCCTTTCTGCTATTCAGTAACTCCACCTCATTTGCATAGGTATTCATGCTCAAAGCCTGGAAAATACACACTTCATAGCCCTATAAAGGTAGCAACAGCACCAATGCACCATTGTGGGGACTCCATGCAAGCTCCTATAATACATTTCTGTCACATAATATTAATTTTTGATTTCCATTTTTTTTTCTATAAAGCATGTTTATGCACTGCAGTGTGCCATGCAAACATGCCCAGATTATTTAAAAAAATGTTAATTTAACTTAATTCCTTTAATTTTTCTGACATACATGATAATAGTTTCACTCATATGTGTATGTAGTATGACATTTCTGTCCATATATCTACATTTTTACAGCCCCTTTTATCTGTCTACACTCATGTACATGGAATTTTTCCATGTACACTACGGACACTCACATGGGGGTCTAAACAGATAACTATCTGCTTGTTGGATTGCTCTACTTGCCTTATTTGCATGAGATTCACCTCTTAATGAGGTGATTTGCATGCCACAGAAGTTTCCGTGTTGGCAAGTGCGTGCGCACCACTCAGTAGCACTTACTGAATCTAAAAATGTTCACACCCACATAAACAGTGTGGAATGATGCCTACACAGAAAATAAAATACATGTAGGCTTTATTAAATTCCCCCATAGAGTGAATACAACACTTAAAAAAAACAGGACTCATGAAATACCCTACTACAACCAATAAAAGAACCTGACAGAGGACAGGTAAAATAATATCCGGGTCTCTCTTAGCTTCTTGACTCATTACACACAACTAATAAAATTGGAAACAGCAGCCTCAATAACAGTGCCCCCCTTTGGATACGAAGGATACCTGCACATACACTGAGAGAAGAATAGCACTGTTTAGGGGCACCTGTCATGCTCATCTGGGTACCAAGACAGGAGAAAAGCTAGAATTAATGCAAAAACTTATAAACAGACATTACATTTGCCTGATGGCAGAAGGAGACAATAAATCTGTCTAGACTGCCCTTTAAGTGTATCACAAAAGACAGTAGTGCATTGTATGCTAAAATAAAAAAAGGTGAAAAGAATGCTAACAGATGTAGGGTGGCAATACTTATGCATGGTCTTACATCATCATCATAGGGTATATTCCCTCAACCCTTATATCTATAATCAGTATTCTAAATTAGATTACTTCTGTCTAAGCAAACAGAATGGTTTTCAGGTTACAGAGGCTGACATATACCTTTAATAATGGCAGATCATTCAGTTATAGTAAATAATGTTTTAAGAAGAGATGATAAGACGCCCACATCATGGAGGTTTAATTATGTCTTGGTTAATTTGAGGAACATGAGATCATGCTAAAGAAATCAAGAGCAACATACCAGGTATTATCCTACAGTGCTCTGGAACACATTGAGGACAATAATAGGGTATGAGTTAATTAAAAATGGAAATCTAGAGCAACATACCAGGTATTATCCTACAGTGCTCTGGAACACATTAAGGGTAATAGTAAGGTATGAGTTAATTAAAAATGGAAATCTAGAGCAACATACCAGGTATTATCCTACAGTGCTCTGGAACACATTAAGGGTAATAGTAGGGTATGCGTTAATTAAACATGGAATTCTAAAGCAACATACCAGGTATTATCCTACAGTGCTCTGGAACAAAATGAGGGTAATAGTAAGGTATGAGTTAATTAAACATGGAAATCTAGAACAACATACCAGGTATTATCCTACAGTGCTCTGGAACACATTGAGGGTAATAGCAAGGTATGAGTTAATTAAACATGCCCAATTCATAAAATAGTAGAAGAATGCACTGACTGTGTTGCACACAGGGACAAAACCCTGGCTATACCCTGGATGATCAAGACTGATTTATCAGCCTGAATGCCCTAGGAACTAATAAGGGAGGCCAGGGACTATGAGAATAAGGTCAACTCACCACTCCCAGGAGAGAGTCAGTTTAAGTTGTAATGAAGGAACACCACCCTGGGGAAAATCTGGTATTATGCTCTAACACACAGGGATTTTGGGGTGCAAGCTTTGCCAAAGCATACATTGCATCTGAGTACCTTGGGTGTATGGAAATGCACACATGAGCAGCCAGCATACCTCTCCACTGAAGAAATATGCAGAATGTCCAGATTTTTGCCTCATATTTTTGGTCCATTTTTCATAAAACTGTGGATTTCTGGCAAAACATTGGCAAGTCATTAAAGATTAAAATCTTAAAATAATGACAGACATTTGAGTTTCAGACTTCCTAACCTTCAGAAAAATTTTGCTAACACAAAACCTGTTATTCTATCAACTTTCTAAGATTGTAAGAGCGATATTTAAAAATTGTCCCTATTTTTGGACCCTTGCTCCCCCATTATTTATGGATTTGTCTAAATTTCTTGCTCCAAGAGGTTGAGAGATATAACAGCCAGGTATAGCCATGCACTGCCTTTCACCTGCTAGGTTATTGGGGAAATCTGCCAGAGGCATTTAAAATCACCTAACTTGACATCCACTGTCTTGGCTCTTGCTTCTCCCATCTGACATCATCTAACGACAGGCAAAGGAAGAATGATCACTTGGATCATGGTTTGATGGATATAGCAGGGAAGAGACTGAGGTCAAATTAAGACAAAAACAGATAGTTACTAGCAGTTAGGGAACCTGAAATAACAGCCTGTAAAAGGTAACTAACTCATGGAGTGTGGAAGGAAACACACACACACACACACACACACACACACACACACACACACACACACACACACACACACACACACACACACACACACACACACAAACACACACACACATACACGCACAGACAAAGAAGGTAGTGACAATTCTGGCTACTTACACTTAGAAAGACATAAAGGGATTTGTCAGCAAAGCAATTATAAATAAGGCCTAATATCAACTAAATTCTTGTCATATAGATTACAGATATGAGCAACTATAATCTGAATGTGACACACACCCACTGGAGTATGATAGATAAATTCTCACACCCTTAAACAACCTTCTGTTGACTTCTATAAGACACTATATGAACAACTATCCATGTCTATTCTGGGTCACATTCACAATATTTTGAAGTTGCTGCAGTCCCCCAGCTTGAACAGACCAAAAGCAAAAAGCACAGTCTCTACGATTACTGGTCAGCTATTAAAGATCTACATTAGGAAATTAATCCCCAGCAAAATGCTACACCTAAACTGATACCCTCCAGAGGGTTATAAAGTTTATGTTGACCCTTTATGACCCCACTTGCTGCAGATAATGAAAAAGGTTCTAGAATGACTGTATGGAAATATGTAGTTATTACTGGCATCCATAATCTAGGGAAGTGCTCTATGCTGATAGGCTGGTATCACTTGGTGCCCATTCTTAATATAGACCAAACCTCTCAACTATCTAGATTTTCAGAGAATGTCCATATTTTTGCCTCATATTCTTTGCCTATTCCTCATAAAATTAGTGGTTTTCTGGCAAATCACTGAGGACTGAAATAATGAAATAATGTGAGTTTCAGAATTCACTTCCTTCAGAAAATGCTTGCTAAGACAAATGCTGCTATTCTACAAGTGTATACGAGCAATATTTAAAATGTATCCCTATTTTTTGGGTCTTTGCCCCCCCATTATTTTAGACTTTGTCCAGATGTTTTGTGCTAAGAGGTGGAGAGGTATGATGTAGACTAGATATCATTTACAAATATATCTGAACTGAAACAGGTAATCCCACAGGTGATAGATTGGTTTTATTGTGAGCAGATAGTCACATAACAATATTAGGCATATGCCTCAGCATATACAGATAATACAGGTAATATGCAAACATCTGCAATATTTCTCAGTCTACATGCAGAAAAATCATTTTACAGAGAAAGTTAGGCTTATCCACAAAATGTCAGACTTTGAACTCCAAGACAAATTTGCAACATCTACAAGGGCTATGTATCCCACACTATGAACTTTTACAAAAATAAACTAAATAACGGGTTTAGCCATAGAACTGCACACTGTAAAGCATAAGAACACGCTCTGTCATCTCATGTACAATGTCTGAAATCTCTGGTGCAAGCAGCCAAGATAACGTGGATTGGGGATGAATAATATCTAACCAGCAGCACAAACTGCCTAGTTTATAGAAGATATGAGAATGTAACCTCTCTGAAGCATACCTGCCCCACTCACATCTCACATGTATGTTAACCTAGCTTAATGTATTAACAGGCTATGAAATAAATGAAGCCAAAAGAGAAGTTCTAGCTATCCTTTTCCTCACAATCTAATGCTTAAACTGAGCTGCTCCTTTATATGCTATCCTACTCAATGGAGACATTTAGGAATTAATATAACAACAACTGCTGGGTGACTCTATGCATCGAGGTATACTACTTTTTAAATCTGCTGAGATAGCACCTTAATAGGCTGGTAGACATCAAGTTAAGCATATGGCAAAAAGGAAGAATCAGTCAAACTCAATGTACTACCAAAGATTTTATATGTTTCTTTCCTCGTCTACCATGCACCTGCTGAATTCTCTCTTCAAAGAGATTTTCTGGATTGTAAATGAATGATTCATGCCAGTACAATCACCAAAGCAACAAACAAACCACAAATATTGCAGTAAAAAAGGAAAACCACTAAAAAGGTCTTTGACGCAATCCCACACTCAGGCATTACTGATAAACTTAGCAAACTGAATGTAAACCCCTTTGTTGTAAGATGTGTTGCCATCTGGCTCACAAACCAGTCATACACTATCAAAGTGGGTGACTCCACATTAACCAGCAGACCTGTAACCAGTGGGGTGCCACAAGCATCAGTGTTGGGCTCCCTACTGTTAAGTATATACTTCTCAGAAGTTCAGGCGAAAACTAAGGAGCTGTGGCTGACCAAGTTTGTGGACAACTGCAGACTGGGTGCAATTATTCAATCCCCAAATTATGTCAGTATACTTCAGGAGGGTCTTACACAGACAAATGCCTTATTGCAAATGACTGATGCCTTAGTCATGTTCTCAAACTGAATGCAAAGAAATGCATCATCATTCTCTTCACTAAAAACAATGCCCCTTCACACTATCAGATTAACAGCAATACCCTATGTAACTACGAAGTGGTAAGAGATCTGGGATCACAAGTAGACTGCGACCTTAACTTTGACCACCATGTGTCTAATGTAGTAAGGAAGGCTTTCATTGTAGCACACTTGGTTATCAAAGGCATTGCCTCTAGAGCAAAGGAGGTCATAACTCCTCTATACTCATCACTAATCAGGCCCATAATTGAGTATAACTCCCCTTTTGACATGTACCGTACAAAGCACCTACACCAATTGGAGAGACCTCAGAGTTTTCTAAGAAGAATAAGGGACTTCAGCATGTGCCTTACACAAACCAACTAAAGTCCCTGTCACTATATTCAGTATCATATAGACTTCTTAGGGGAGACTTATGCCTGGCTTACAGAACAATCTCCGACTCAAACCTAATGAATTTGCTGCACATCCGTAAATCAAATGGGACTGGGCTTAACCATTCCAGGGACATAAATATGGCCTGCAACTTAAATAGGATGTGCTGGAGTAACAGATTTGTCTCCCAGTGGCTGCCACATCTTTGGAATAGGCTGCCAATTCATGTGAAGCAGAGGGCCTCTATGATACTGTTAACAAAGAACCAGGACGGGTGGATGGGGCACCATAAATTTTTACCAGGGATAGTGCCCACAACACTCCTGGGCATGGGCACTCATTAATGAATACAATCCTGGGTATTGACTATAGTATCTATGGTATTACATTATGATGAAATGGCTAGGCTTGAAATGACCTCCTGCTGGATAGCTTAGTAACCTCCTATGATCCTATGATCCCATAATCCTGACCCAGTAGTCAGGGACTTAGGGACACACAAAGATGGCAATCTAGCCGTTGACCATCACATGTCTATAGTAGTGAGGAAATCATTCTATGTTGCACAACTTATGAACAAAGGTATGGCATCATGGCCCAAGGAGGTCATTGCTCCACTGTATTCGGCACTTATCAGACCTATCATTGAGTACAATGTCCCTTTGGTATGTACCTAATCAGAAACATCAAACAATTAGAATGTCCACAGAGGTTTCTCACTAAAAGTATATATAGTGTAAGTAACATGTCCTATGCAGACCGCCTAAAGGCCCTATCCCTGTAGTCTATCTCATATGGTCTTTTGAGGGGAGATCTATGCCTGGCATACAAGACATTGTCAAACCCCACACTGATGGATCTCCTGCATATCTGCAAAACAAACAATACAAGAATTATAGGTTCATAGGTAGGTACTAGGTTATCTGCCCGAAGGCATTTATAAGCCTAGCCGGAATGTGTTGGCTTTTGCTGCCCCCCCCCCCTTAGATTAGTTCCCTGTGCCTCTGTCCAGCAGAGCCATTGAAGTGATCCCTGGGGTAAACGTTCTGTTTCCCATCCACTCGTCAAGGTTTTTCTTGAAGAGGGTTAGCGAGGAGCTCTGCCTAATGTAGATTGGAATCTTGTTCCAGAGCATGGGAAGTCTCTGGGACAGGAATCTATCCCTCCAGCACATCCTATTTATTGCTGTGGTGAGGTTTAGATTCCTGGAGCATGTGGCTTGATGGGATATGGTTTTCTTTAGGTGGAGCATGTCCATCAATTCTGGGTTGGACATGGCCTTGTATGTCAGGCAGAGATCACCTCTGAGTAGGCGGTATGCAACCGAGTACAGCTGGAGTTTCTTAAGTCGAGCTGCATAGGGCATCTGCTTGAGGCCAATGATCCTCTTGGTGAGGTACTTCTGTGGCCTTTCCAGTTGTTGCATGTGTCTTGTAAGGTACATTCCAAATGGGGCATTGTACTCTATGATGGGTCTGATGAGTGATGTGTAGAGGGGCCCAATGACCTTTTTCGATCTGGATGCAAACCCTTTTATGATTAGGTGGGCCACATAGAAGGATTTTCTAACCACTTTGGCAATGTGATTATCAAAGGAGAAGTTACTATCTACGTGGGTCCCCAGATCCCTTATTACGTCTTCTGTATTTAGGGGGCTACCACCAATGTGATAGTTTGTGGGTACTTTGTTTTTTTCCAAAGGGGATGACTATGCACTTTTTGTCATTTAGCTTGAGGCCATGGTTATGACACCAGGTATCTGTCAAGGTGAGACCCTTTTAGAGGATGTCTGTGTCAGCCAGAGAGTCAATTATAGCCCCTAGTTTGTAGTCATCTACGAACATGGTCAGCCATAGTCATCCTGTGCTTGCCTGTACCTCTGAGAAGTATATGCCAAACAGGAGGGGTCCTAGGACTGAGCCCTGGGGAATGTCACTTGCAACCAGTTCAGAGTTAGACCTAGCTCCCACAACTCTTACCATGTGGGTTATGTCCGTGAGCCAGCTGGCAACCCATCTCGTGATGTAGGGGTTTATGTTCAGCCTGGTGAGCTTGTCTATAATACCTGAGTGGGGAATGGTGTTGAAGGCCTTTGAGAGGTCTAGGTAGGCAGTGTGGACCACCTTTCCCTTGTCTATAGCCTTGGTAACTGTCTCAAAGAAGTCCACCAGGTTTAGGAGGGCATGATCTGTCCTTAAAAAAGCTGAACTGGGTAGGGTCCAGTGTTTGGAGGTTCCCAATGTCTCTGTTAATGAGATCCATGATGATGCACTCCATAGCTTTGCAGATCAAGCTAGTCAGGCTTATAGGGTGATAGTTCCCAGGGTCCATTGTGGCTCCACCTTTGTGGAGCAGAATAACCGCTGCTGTGCGCCACTCTGTGGAGAGGCTGAGTTTAAACAGTGTGTTTAGGTGAGGGGTTAGTTCATCTTTGAGCTCATGTAGGACGCAGCCTGGGACACTGTCCGGTCCCATTGATGCTACGTTTTTGGCTTTGGAGAGGGCTGTTTTAACCTGAGTGTCTGTGATTTCAGGGGCACTACATTCTTCTGGTATAGTTATGGGCCCTTTTGGGGGTGAGAGGGGGGTGAAGTTTGCACTGAACCTGTCTGCCAGGATGTTGGCTATATCGGTCGGTTCAGTGTATTTTGTGCCATTCTGCACTAACTCCAAGCAGATCTGAGAATTGCCACTTAGATTCTTGACATAGCTAAAGAATGCCTTGTGGTTATCTTTGGAGTCCATGGCAATTTTTCTTTCGAAGCTAGCCTTGGATGATTTTATGAGTTTCTTGCTGATACTGATCAGGGATTTCTTCCCTTCTTGGGATTTTACTCTTTTCTGTACTAGTTTCCTCCTTCTATTGTATTGCTTGTTTATGGCAGGGGTCCACCAGACTGGCTTCCTTTTCTTGGAGGAGTGAGTCTTGGTTTTGTTTGGGATAGCACAATCCATGCATTCTTGTAGGTGCCTGTAGCGTGCATTAGTAAAGGATTTTGCAGCTTGGACAGCATTATCCTTTAGCATGGGAGCTTTGAAACTTCCCAACTTGGTCTTAAGTAACGTGAAGTTTGCTTTTGAAATGTTTTTCACTGTGATTTCTTTGACCAGGGTTGGTGGCAGAATGTGGATATCCAGAGTGATTAGTTTATGGTCATATCTAACCAATGAAGGGTTGACATCCGGTATGGAACACTGGTCGCCCATGTTGGTGATGACCAGGTCCAATATGTTGTCACGTCTGGTGGGGGTGTTGACTAATTGATCCAGGGCATTTAAGTTTATAAATTCTAGGAAATGTTGGGCAAGGGATTTTGTACTTGAGTAGTTCTCCCAGGTAATGTTTGGGTAATTGAAATCACCCAATATCAGGGTGTTTGGTAGGACCTTTATGTTTCCCAGTGTTTCCAGGAATGTGGAGTGGGGGTCCTGGAACATGGTGGGTGATCTGTAGCAAGCTATACTTTGAATAGCAGTTTTGCCCATTGTTAGTTGCACATGGATGATCTCTGAAGCATCGTGCTGTGCCACTAACCTGGAGGTGTGGGTATCCTTGATGAATATGGATACTCCCCCGCCTTTTGTATTTCGGTCCGGGTTTTGTGGCCGAAATGTATGGTATGGGTTGTAGCCTAGTAGTGCTGGGGTGCTCTCTGGAGCCTTAAATCAGGTTTCTGTTACTGCACATATATCAATTTTCTCCATACTGAAGAGTGCCTCGAGTGCGTGCATTTTGAGGTTTAGACTTCTGGCATTGAGTAGCATTACCCTCAGTTTTTTGTTACTTGCGCTATTTATGGCAGTGGGTTTGTCTTTTGAGCCTTGCCTAAGAAAGGCACTATAGGGGTGGCAAGAGCCTTGGCCAGTATTCAAAAGCCTAAGGGTGACAGGTGCAAGCCGTCTCTAGCGATGCAGCGTGGCTTGTCGAGCATGTCATCCCAGGCTGACAGAAACTGGATCCCCTTTGAATGACACCAGAATCTTAGCCAATTGTTGAAATTGATAATTTTTTTCTCTATACTGTGGTATCATTCTTGGTGAGGGCAGGATGTTACTCAGGGTCAGGGTCATACCAGCCTGAGCTACGTGATCAGAGAGCTCCTCCATGTCTTTTTTCATGTAGTCCAGGGAGGTATGCCTTAGGTCATTCACACCAACATGGACAATGACAGAGTCATATTTGTACTTGTTCTGGAGTGACCTGAGTGCTTGTGTTATGTGGCGGATCCTGGCACCCAACAGGCAGCTAACAGTAACCTTCTCCTTGTTCAGCCTAGTGAGTGGGACGTCATTGTGCCTGACTATAGAGTCACCTATTACTAGTGTGTTGGGTATGTTATTTTGCCTTAAGGGCTGTGATGGCATGGCACACTGGTTTTGTGAAGTATGTGTTTCATGGTTTGTGCTGGGGGGGTGGAGGTTGCTTGGATTTCTGCTTTGGAGGTCTCTGTTGCTTTTGCAGATTTTTATTTAGAGCCTCCGAGTATGTTTTCATGTATTTATGTGTGTTTTTTGCCAGTGCTGGTTTCATAGGACTATGTGAGACTGGTGGTGTGAAGCAAGTAACTCCCTTCTCCTTTTGACTGCCTGGTCCATTCTTGGGTTGAGAGATCTTAGCCTCCAGTTTGGCTGTATAATTGCATCTCTCGCATGTATTATTGTTTGGTGTACATGAGGCAACTGTAACATTGCCTCAAAATGCCCAGATTCACCAGTTGGACTGGAGAGTACACCTGAAACTGCCCTTTGGACATGCCTGGATAGGTACAGTGAACTGTTTTACTGATTGGCTGGTAAGGTCGAATAGAGAGCCTTGTCCTTCTCTACATTATAGAGGGGTCTAGTGCTAAGGTTTATTAGCACTTGCTATGAGTTTTGAGCAAGTGCCAGGATAAGAAGTGAATGGTTTGAGTGCTTAAGTTGAAAGTTTGTCTAGTTCCAAGGGAAAAATTGAAGAGTAGACTTTGTGGAGCCAGGAATAGTTATACCCTAGCTAACCAGTGCTGCCCGGTACTATGGGTTTTATAGCAGGTAAATGAAAGAGATAGAAATTAGCCCAAAATGGCCAATAAACTACTAATTTCTGGGCTGAAACCACTCCTCCAGGGACAGATAGGCTGCTCAAAGCTCCCTCTCTCACAGTGAACACAGAAACTTCCTTCTATTCAAGTAAGGTATGGACAAACGCAGAAACGTGTAACACAGCCCTGAATTCAGCACTAACCTGAAAACTGGACTATACTAGCTTAGAAAAGTGGGAAAACAAGTTTTTTTTTTTTTTTGTTTTGGTTTTCTTTTCAGAAAATAAAGCAGATACAATAAAAAAAAAACACTTTAAATGCACAGAAATGGCTATCACACTTGAGTGTATAGCCTACAACAGTTAAACAGGTGATTTAACCACAAAAAGACTTTGTTAACGTGCAGGCAGTAAAATAAGTACAATATGTAGCTGAAACAAGCTTTTTAAATCACAGAAACTCTAGAAAATTGACGTTTTAGGCAGAATTACCTAAAGGCAGCAAGAAAATGCAGAAAATTATACTTAATCACTCCAAAGTCTCTCTTTTATCTCATTCTAAAGACTTAAACCTTGCCTGTGATATAAATAGGGCATGCTAGAGAGACAGGTATGTATACCAGAGACTACCCCTTCCCTGGAACAGGCTCCCTATACATGTAAAGCAGAGTTCTTCCTTAACCCAATTCAAGTGTGACTTGGACAACTGGATGGGGAGCAGGAAATTCATCCCTGATTTGGGATGTATGCCTCTAATGGACACAGTCAGCCTGTAAATGGTTCATCTCCCAGGCCCCTGCTTGGAAATGTTTCATCTCTTGAAGCCCTTGCTTATACTTATCAAGAGTACCAGAACTTATCAGAGATTTGAGATGCATGGCTAGGCTTAAAAAGGCCCTTGTGGTCATTAGTCTAGAACACACCTATGAACATATAAACAAATACTATGCAAGACAACAACAGAAACCAGACAATTAGTAAAAAAGTGCATCAATAAATAACAATATATACACAACAGTAGCATACTAACAAAAGGATTTTTGCAGGGGGGTGTCAGGGGCAGAGGCCCCATTTGTAAAACATTTGTTGATTGTGATTTAATTTTGTAAGGTGTTTCGTAATTTATTAGTGTGTGGCCATCCTAGTTTCCTTTTTATGAATAGCTATTACTTTTATTTGTATAATAGCAGCATAGTTTGCAGAAGATGGTGATTACTGCACATATTTGTATATTTTCAGAGGTGTTTGTGGAGTTGTTGCAACACTCCTAGTGCAACCAGTTACTACAGCTGTGGTTTGATCACCCACAGGTGACAGGGCATGGATTTCCACCTGTGAGGGGTCTTTACTATTAAGTGGTGAAGCAGCCACATATCTGGCATCAAACCTACCATATGCCACATCAGCAGGTGAAGGTGGTAAATGCCTGTGACTCCATTTTTTATCACCAGACCTGTATAGTACGAACACAATGGGTAATTTGCCACAAGTGTGATATACAGTACAAATACAGTGAACCCCAAAGCATACACCAATCATATCATATACACCTTACTTTGCATCCAGCCTCTTCAGCTTTCTGTGGCAGCACACCTAGATAAGAAATGTTTCTTCATAAGCTCAAATTGAAAAGTAAAGATAGTAACACTACCTGACTGAGTGAAATGTATTTAGTAGGACAAAAATCATAAAAAAACTTACATATCTGAAAACTCTGTTTGCACGTTTGCTTCCCATTTGTATAACGGATCAGCCATGCAACACCTGAGATCATTAAAGCAGTATTTGTATTCATCTGCAGACTATGGAATGCTTGTAGCTCTGGACATACTCGGGATCAGGTCATACCAGGTATCCATCTTCTTGAAGATTCCATCCTAATGATCTTGTACCTGTAGCCTATAGTGTCTGTAGTAAATAATCCTTCATCTCTTTCACACAATGCAGAAGAGTGATACTTTAAGGTGTTACAAGCCATCCCACTACTTCAAAGGATTCTAAAAAAATGGCATATTAAATGGCAGACAATTGTCTAAGTGCATGTTTGAAATTCAAATACATGCAAGCATTCACTGCTCAGTTCACACCATGCATGCATGTATAGCTCTACTACATCAGCCTTGGGATTCTGTGAATATGATAAGGCTGTCATGTATCTGTATCGTGAAAATGTGGTGGTACACAAAAGTGAACTCATGCAAGTCACAGACATTCAGATGATGTTGCCTTATTTACCAACATCAGGGATCTAAAGCACATGGCCCTTGGATCTCAAGCAGCCCTCAACGCAGCATAATAATAGATGAGAGAAACTATTACACTACTTTTCTAGCTATACTGCCTGTATTTTGTTTTGTCTTGGAGATTGTGGTTTTGCCTGAGTTGGGTAGCCCTCTTACAACACCAGTGTCATTTGAGTTTGTGACCCCTGGCCTATGAAGTATGCAAGCTGACTATAAACGTGTGGAGTTTAAGGCATTATCATTATTCTACTCGCATTTAATTAATAACGTGTGCAATACTGTGCAGTGATTTTCAGAAGGTTTTTCTGTCAGTAAATATCTGAATTTTGCTGGTAATGTCTATGGCATCTATTATAGGCAAAGGTTTCAGAGAGCAGGGGCATAAGTAGATTATAATAGGAGTGATTTAAATGGCTGGTGAGGGTCAACAGCTGTGGATATTGATACTCTGGACTGTTTACCTATTTATAATATTAAGTAATGAAATGCCATGTTTCTCATTTAAACATTTTAAATTATAAATAAATAAATACATACATACATAAGCAGTCACAGCATGTAACTCCCTAGGATGAGGTCAGTACACTTGAGCAAACATTTCTTGGGCTTTTTCTTTGTATGTCATTCCATCAATCAATGGACAACATTGGCAAGAAGCAGAAAACATGCAACATTTATAAGGAATGTTGCAGTGTAAAACAGCTTCTTTAGTAGTAAAGTGAGTTCAAAATTTTAATTGATTCCTGCTAGGCAACTACATGTAAGATGATGAGGGGGGTGAGCAACTTATTGTTTGTGTAAGGAGTGTTTGGAATATATTCTTTGACCTTATTTATTATTTTATTACAGTCATATATCTGCGAGATACGCATATTATTTGAGACATACAACCAGATATGGAGTGGAAGCCTGGTGAGCAACTGTATGTTTATGTAAAATATAGCGTATATGACTATTTTATTTTTTATTATAGTCAGATTTCTGAGATGTGCAGAAATTATTCCTGGCAGGCAACCAGATATGGACTATGAGAGCTTATGAACAATTGTGTGTTTGTTAAAAATGGAGTCTGAAACACACAGTGAGGCTATTATTAAATGCTATGTACAGTCAGACATCTGAGATATGCAAAAATGTTCTGGTATTTGACTAAATACAGGCTATTGGGGTTAGCTATGATAGCATGTGTTTCTATAAAACAGTATTTAGGACACATTATGTGGCTATATTAATATTTATTACAGTCAGACATCTGATATGTACACAAATTATTCCTGGCAGGTAACCAGATATGAGATGTGGGAGTTGGAGAGCAACTGAAGGTTTATGTATAGCAGAGTCTGCATTATATCAGTAGCCATTACTTTGTTTTATTTTATTACAATCTGCAATGTCTACGGACAACAAAGTAGTTCTAATTGTTAGATACAGGGGTCAACTGTAAAACAAAAGACTGATGTGCCATTATTCTGCCTTTGCAGGACTAAACTGATTTTTGTGAAGCAAGCCAGTTTACTTTACAGTGACTACTGCTTGTGTGAAGCAAAGTTGGAAATATATTTGTTGTGGTTATTTTTTATTACAATCAGACATTTCTTCCATGCAGTAATAGTTCTGATTTTTGTATGATTTGTTGTATGATTCGTAGGATGTAGAACAACAGCTTCTGCAACAACGTAAGATTTTAATTACTTTGCATCATTTATTGCACTGAAGAATGAATGGATGAATGAATGAACTGATTGATAGGTCTGGATTTTTCAATATTTATTTATTATTTATTATTTATTGGCATTTGTTTACTGGGTTAGTCTGACAGGGCCTAAAAGACCCCTTTTCAAGGAGGTCTACAAAGATACATGTACTATTAATGATTACACATGTTGAGAGTTATAAAGGAATACAAAGTCATGAAAGATAGTGCAAAGTGTAAAAGAAGGAAAAGATGACATCACAGTATATTGTGCAATACAATTTTAAAACAGTAATGCAATGTGATGTAATTTTTGTGATCATATATTGTAGAAATGAATGATTGAGCTAATAGTATTCTAAGTTACAAGGAAAAATAATGAGTATAAAATAATGGGTGAGAAAATAAAATAAATATTTTTTACAGTATATTAACTATTGTAAAACAGCTGAGATGCACATTGGTAGGCTGAGAGAGAGAGAGAGAGAGAAAGAGAAAGAGAAAGAGGGAGAGACAGAATAGGCTGAAATATAGCCTAAACATTGCATTTAGTGATATATTTTTGCAGTACCTTCTTTACAGCCTCCAGTAGCTGGGAAGGGGTTTCATTTGTCAGTTCAATATAGTCTGCATTATTTGGAGTTATGTTCGGAACTGCCTGATCTTCAGAATCCATTACATAGTCATTGCTGCATATTACTGTGATGCAGTCTCCTATACAAGACTGAATTGTGAAAGATTTCTCCAAGTTAAGTGTGTTCTCAGCCATTCCCTGATACAAAGCTGATCTAGTTCAGGAAATGTTATGGCAATACCATTGAGAAACCATTAGGCCATTGATTCTTCAAAGGCAGCTGCACTGTGAATGAAGTTCTGAAATATGAAGCTGTCTGCAATATCTATATTCATATGAGTTTTGCTTCTGCATAGATTGCCCTTATTGACTTAGTATATACTGTTGAATGGGTAACATTTCTTCCTTTGTTCTCATCATGTGTACTCCACTTCTCTTTAAACTGTGTTATACATGGTTGTGTCTTATAGTGTGATACTAATGCCCTATATACAGTTTCATGTATTCATCAAACGCTACTAAAAAGGTAGACTTAATTATTTAGTTCATAACAATAAGAGGTGTACACAATCAAGATGGGACTGTCTGTGGATGAAAATGCCCTACTCTCTTGTATCTGCTCATTTTACACAGCCTCTAATCTGTGTTTGAAGGACTATTGTTCATTTATGTGAATTAATCTGTAATATTTCACTATGGATATTGTGTGTTTGTATGAATCAAACTTGAAATATACTACTTTGGCCATTAATTTTTGTTATTAATTATTTAACACAATCAAACATCTGAGGTGCACAAAGTCAACAAAGTGGCTATAATTTCTGGATACTGTCTATGGGTGAAGGTGACAGCTGAGATGAAAAAGTTAAACAGTCATTAATTTGTCTTTACAGGGCTAGTGTGCATTTGCGTAAAGCAAACTGGAATACTTTACTGTGCCCATTTGTATCACAATCAGACATACTGGAATTGTATTTTATGGTTGAAATATTCAGAAATTGATATTTTGTCATTATTATTTTGTTTCACTTCTGGGTGGAAAATGTTCATGATTACAAATTTAAAACACACTCAAACAAATGTTGCTTTATTAAACAATGAATATAGTTTAATCCAATCTTATGGGTTAATGGTACACTATATAGGACCTGCATACTGTGCATATGAACCACTGGAACAGTTACATTCTCAGTACCTGTACACATATCCTTAGCAATGTTTATTCATATATTCCTTATATTTAAGCAGGATCCAGCATACACAGAAGCTGGAAAATTTCAACAATATTAAAACCAATGTTCTGCTGCTGGCACTCAGACAACATGCTAATTGGGAGGTGGCCTGCAGATCAGCCAGTAAGGCATCAAGTGTGGAATTCCATGCTGCCAGACATAAATGTAATGGGAGGTCACAACTACAGATTAATCCAGCATCACCACTGAGTGATTGAAATGGTCAGACATTATAAGTAAAACAATTTTGACTGACTGATCAGTCCCAGAGGGTGGTCATTTAGGGTCCATAAAAATGACAGATGTGGATTATTATCTTGTGTCACTTGGAGAAGATGAAACAATATTTATACTTGACAGTGGTGTGGATATTTGTAACAAGGTGATGTAATCCATTCTTGTCTCACTGGTTGATAGAGGATGTTAGAGGTATGTAGTAGAGGTTTGTAAATACTGGGTGTATCCTAGCAAATTAGGCATGATGTACATTTTTTATAGACAGATCATGAGTACAAGAGGGTGTGCAAACAGAGTAGGTAAGATTGAGTAACAAGGAATTTGTTGCATTTAAACCTTTCTGTGCATGTCACATGGACACCTTTGTGACATATGTTAAAGCATTTACTGTGGTCTTGTGCATGTTATGCCTTCACAGGATAGAAGCGCTGTTAAACAGCAGGTAGAAATGGCAAAGGTTAATCAGTGGGTTGATTTCAGTATCTTTGCAGAATCTGACAATGATACTATGATACGTGGATATATCTCAGTCAGAAGTCATAACAATTCACATGTCTGTTTCACTACTGTGTGGGAAATGACCCTTAACAACTTGTGCATGTAGAGCCAAATGTACTGAGAACTCTTTGGCTGTAATTAAGTGCAAATCATCCCCTTTGGGGAGGAACCTCTTATAGCAGTGACACTTATAACTACTCCCCCTATGCCTGAAGTAGTAGCTTCAGAGATCCACTCTGGGCACACCTACCATAGACCAGGAATACAGGAGTACCGAACACAATCAGAACTCACCAATGACCCCGGAAATGTATGTTGCAGTGGGGATAAATCAAAAGATGTGCACGTGTGTAATCCAGGCTCAGTCTGCTGCTTCACAGTTTACAATGGAGCTGGCATGTGTTTGCATGACATTAGTGAGGGAGCTGCATCATGAGCTCTTCACAAACCTGGAACACAGACAGAGTAAAATGTATGGTCTACCAAGGTGAATGATGGCACACACCATCTCACTAGGAGCCTCCATACATAGGTTTCCAATGCCACCATGTCTGTCTGGATTGGTAGTGTTGGACAAGGAGCGGAGGGCCTTTGCAGGGAACATGCTCAAGAGCTGTATTTGTAGATGTTAGAAGGCTTGCCACTCTATATTATGGCCAGCAATGGGTATGTATTTGTAGGAGTGGAAACCCTTGGCAGAGAGCAACATGCAGGTCAAGGTCAGCAAGTGCACACCATTCATACCATGGGAGGTTCTGTGTTTTGCCCCCTTTTTCTAAGTGAAATCAGGTCAGTATCATGTAGTCATACCGCATCCCTGTTTCTCTGATACCATGCATCCTTCTAGTTAATATTGCCACCACATGTGGCTGCTGTGATGTGTTTTCCGCAGCCAATCTATGTTGGTACCAATATGTTATTGTGTCTCCAATCACCAGTGCAAATGATAATGACTGTGGCCCACATCATCCTCCATCTTATGTTGTAATGCAGTGATGCACAGTGAACCGAGATCATACACTGACCAGCACAGCCTGCCTGACAGGAACACAGCGTGCATCATGGATAGTCTGTGTAACACTGTCACTTTATTGTCACCACAGCTCCTAGTTGTTAACCAGATGTCGCCATCTTGCCAGTATTGTCATGCACTGATCACTGCTAACAAGGTGTTTCTGTTGATCATACATCATCTAGCTCTTGATTATTGCCATCACCATCTGTTTCTGCTGTTTGGGTGTCTGGCATATAACGTAGTGTAGCCAAATTTCAGGATGCCAATCATGTTATAAAACATAGCACATACAACAAAAATCTTCCTGTCTTCTAGGTGAGCACAATAGAGATAACCAGCCACATCCTGGCAATAAAACCTTGCCTTCATCAGCCCAAACACATGTTCAGTGATGTTACATGTTTGGTAATGGGCAGTGTTGTACCACATTTCTCCTACAGTTTCAGCATTTTGCTTTGGAGACATGAACAGAGGATTAAAGGGGATAGTTAGCATCAACTCCAAAACACTGAGCATGAACATACAGATCAGAAATATGCCATGTGTGGGAATCATATGAACTACCATGGTGCAGACCCCCCACACACACGCATGCACGCGCGCACACACACACACACACACACACACACACACACACACACACACACACACACACACACACACACACAAACACACACTGGAAATAATCCTCTCTGCATCAAAAACTACCTAGCAGTTTAGGGAATGGTACCCTTTTCTATTGATATACCTCTGTCAGGGTGGACAAAGTGGAGCCCTTATTGCTAGTTGAATACATGCTATGCCTCAATTGGGTCTACTTCATATAGTCAACCTACCATTTAATCAACTTTCAAATCATTGAGACCACATTGGCGAAAGTTTAAAATCATGATTACCAGGAACATTGTATTTTCCCTCCGGGAAAGTAACCACTTGTACACCATGATGAACTTTGCCCTTTTCTCCGCTGTTGTGTGATCTTGGAGTTGGTATATTTAGGTAAGGGGTATGGGGGGCGAACCCCCTCCCCCACTTAGATGGCTTTAATTTTGTTACATTTCTATTTTAGTTGTTGGTGACCAAGTGGTTACCTTCCCAGAGGGAAAATATGATGTTCCAGGTGTTCATGATTTTAAAAGGTTGACTTTGTCATCTCAATGATGTGAAAGTCGATGATATGGTAAGCTGACTGTATGAAGTAGAACCCTCACATTACATCAAAGTGGTTTGCAATGTTGTAGAAACCATGGAAATGCTATAGGCCAAGGGAACCATATGTGCACGTACAAATGCTTCAGCATAATTTCGTTTAACATTTTTGTCCATGATAGCTGACAATCATCAGTCTCTGCTCAGTATATTCATTCCTGCTATCACTGAAGAATGAAGGTCAGCTAAGAGGGCTTACCATGTCATACAGGCAGCCATCAGGAGTGGTTTAATGTCTGTGCATATTGTATCCCTAACCCCACAGCACGTACCCAAAATCACCCCAGGGTTCAGGGTTCAGTGGGCATGTTGGTGAGGATGTGTCAGCCTCTTCCACAAGAATAAGAGCCTGGGCATATGCCCCAATCCCTACCCAAAGATATAACATTTCATATGACTATGAGTAAGTATAATATTGTCAGTCTGCTCACATCTATGCTTATCAGAAAAAAGGATGCTTGTTATTGTTAATCATAAAGTTTCCGCTGCTTATTGATTTTATCCTGCAACTGTAATTGCTGCTCTTTAGTAATCAAAGGTTGGATGCAGCAGTTAGGTCCTACAATCACTTAATGAATTAACTAAACTTTTTTTTTTTTACTTCTTATAGTCAGGAGTACATTGCCATATAAATCTGTGGTATGTAAACATTTAACTTTAATGGATTGCTGTTTCATAGCTTCTTCAAATATAATTATATTTTATTTTGGAAGATAATGCATTGTTTTCACCAGATTGTTGAAATAAAGATTGTCATACTTAACACTGAGTCTGACCAGGTATAACAACTGAGAGTTAAGCTGTTGCAGATATTATTACCTTTGCCTCATCAGTAAAAAATATATTATTTTACTGTGTAGCACTGCCATTGAAGTATATTGGAGGATGCAATAGAGAAGATTTAAAGACTATTGATTTTATTATGAAAGGAAATTAATTTTACTATGATATCTAGTTTCTTTGAGATGCAGCTTTACAAAGTAGTAGTATAAGAAACCTAAATTAAAGTTCTAATACTTTGACATGCAAGTCCATCATAGATATTTTTATATCTAAGCTTAGATAATAAAAACTCAGGGACTTGGTTTACTCATGCTGAGACACAGTGGAAGATTTCAGTCATTTTATTCAATCAGTTAAGTCTGTGTAGTTTGTATTTTTTTCATTGCTTCTGAAGCAGAGTTGTTATTGTTGCTGTTTTCAGGATCTGTCATGGAGACAGCATAAGAAGAATTTTGCAGTTTCTGTAAAGCTTCAAATCTATTTTCTACCAGAAAACCTTCAAATTTTGTGGTAAATCCAGAATTTGGGGCTGGCAAGAAGCATTATGAGTTATATAACAATGCAGAGATTTACTGAAAAAGTTGCAGGTTTAGAAAGTATTAGCTGCACAGAAAGATCACATACAGTAGGTCAGTGCAGTATGTTTCAAAAGACCAAAGGGGAATTGAGTTTAGCACTCAGAGAAAGCAAAGACAGTCTTTAGAAGTCTTCTTGAGATGCTTTGAATTCTCCTCTCCAAACTCCATTTGAAATATGCTGAGTAGAGAGCTTTGTAGTGAAGCTTTTACTCTTTGGCAGCCATTTTGGAATCCTGTGACTGTTTTGCTTTTAAATGTTGTACACTAATTGGGTTTTAATTAGTAACTGAAACTGTATACATTGCCAGGCCCTTTTTACTACTGTTGTCTTTATCACCTTAATAGCACATGCTTCTGTTTTTCCAGCTTTGCTATGCTACACAAGATCAGATGTACTATGTACAAGTTTCTGTAAACTTATTTTATCTTTGAAGTTACTAAAAATAACTAAATTATTTCATGCTCAGAAAGTGAACAAAATGCTTTAGTACCTTTTACTGGCATGACTTAACAAAATAGTGATATTTGTCAGATATCCTGGTATTAGCAATGAGAGTGCAGTAATTTGTTAAACATGTATTGTTAGAGAACATCAGATAACACACAGCTACATTTAAAAGTGACTAAAGATGTAAACTATAAACCTAACACAGAGGAAGACCAAAGTTAAAAAAAAAATGACATTAGGAAAAACAAAATTCATACTACTTACTTTCTGATGAAGACATAAGAGAATAAACAAAATTGTATAGGGGCCTTACTGTTTGCAACTGCACAGGTGATTGATGCTCAGAATGCCAAACCTAAACTATCACCAGTTTCCTGTGATGGTTAGATGCAAAAAAGAGTAAGAAAGTGACTGCTATATTTTTTCCCTTTTGCCCAAGTTTGTATAATCTTGGATTTGTTACATGGATGGATAGATATGTAGACAGATAGATAGATAGATAGATAGATAGATAGATAGATAGATAGACAGACAGATAGATAGATAGATAGATAGATAGATAGATAGATAGATAGATAGATAGATAGATAGATAGATAGATAGATAGGATAGATAGATAGATAGATAGATAGATAGATAGATAGATAGATAGATAGATAGATAGATATGGAGTTGGGGGTGCATGTGCTTGCCTTCAAGTCATGAGGTGGAGTTTTACTCTCTGCAAAAAAAATTTTTTTTTGTGTGTGTGTTTTGCAACCTTGGAAGTGGCACTGTTTTAACTAGTGACTTCTGAAGGTTTTTAATGTTTTGAGGATATTAAATGCTATTATTCACGGTGGAACCAAATTAAGTAAGATGTTGGAATTTAGATGGGCAATTATTTGTTTTTTTTCTTAGACCATATGGACAACATTTGCTCTTATAAGAATAAAACCATGGTCTAAATGTTCAAAAATATCAAATCTGTAAAATCAGAATGAGTAATGCCCTTAACTTTCACTATAACAAAAAGTAGAGTAGAATATGAAGACAGAGTCAATTGTCTCTGCAAAAATGGAAATAAAACAGGCATAACAATGCAGACATTTACTGAAAAAGCCACAGGTTTAGAAAGTATTAGGTGCACAGAAAGATTGTATACAGTAAGTCAGTACAGTGTTTTCAAAAGGCTCAAAGGGGACTTGAGTGTGGGACTTAAAGAAAGCAAAGACACCCTTTGAAAAACTGATCATGGTTGTTTGTTTTAGAAAATATAACCATGAAAGAAATAAAAAGACATTTTAGGCTGGTAGATCTGCAACAGGAGCAGTGCCACCATTATTTACTTCACAGAAAGGGTGGTAAAGAAATGAAATAAGTTTCAATATGAAATTAAAAAGAGTAGCATCTTGGAAAATATTTTGTACAGACATGGATAAAATTACAATGTATGGTGTAGGAGTGCACATATTTTCTCAGAGATACATGTTGCAGATGAACATGGTAGTGATTTAAATATATCACTGAAGGCCAGAAGCCCCACCATTAACTCAATTTCATTTTTGCTCCATCGTCAGGTTTACCATCAACTTATTCCTGTCTTACATCTGCCCCTCCTAGGGGGGTTATCTTTTTGCATTCCCTCAATTCCCTAAAAGGGCATACAAAATCTTTGATAGTAATGAGGACTGATCTTTCTGTTCAAGTTAGCTACATTAGCGGTTCATAAGAGTCAAAGAATACATCACTGTTCAAAAATATAAATGAAACGACAAAACTGAAATAAAATACACACTTTTAATAAAACAAAAAACAACCGGTAAGCACTTTCATTCACACAGAACCTCTTTAGACCTGCTTGCATCACATACAAACCTCATATTTATATGCTAAACAAAATCACATGATTATCGCATTAAACAATGCTTTAACCCTTTCTTACATAAGACTACTTTAAAAATTTCCTTCTCATTCATACCTGGATCTGCATCTGTGTTTAGCTTCACTTTCCAGACATATTCTTTCCAATTCAAATCCTCTTCTGCATCCCATCTTTTCTCTGCATTTGGTACTTGGTCAACAGCATTGTTATGAACACTTACAACATGTCTTGCTAAGGCATTGGTCAAATCTAACTTCTCCACTGCCCTAAGATGTTCATAAATTCTACGGTGGAAGCTACAATACGTATTGTTCTTCCAATATAAAATCCATGGCAAGAATTGCATAATATTAAATATACAACATACTTAGATTTGCAGTTGTAGTTGCCCCTAATGTTAATAGAGTAATTCCTAGCACTTACAACAACTTTATTGCCTTGTAAAACAAACTTAAAATAATTACAGTCTTCACATTTTGACATCCCATTATAATTTGAAGGAATATTATATTTTTTGGTTTCTAAAAGATCCTTTAAACTTCTCCTTCTTTTAGTAACAAAGATAGGTTTTTCACATATAAAATTATTTAACTCTTGGACGTTTCTTAAAAACTTCCAGTTGTTTATAATAATCTGCTTAATACTAAACAAGTCAGCTGAATTGTCCAACGTACATCTTAAATTATAATCTACTATTGACACATTCTCTTTCATATCATTAAGTGTCCCCTTTTCTCTAACAACTTTAATTTTGGCTATAACTTCATTTATAACCATCATGGGTACCTTCTGATCAGAAATTTCTCTCTTAAAATTTCATACTCTTCTAAAAAATACTCATCTTCATCAGTAAGTCTATTGATTCTGTCAAATTGACTATACACAATATTATTCTTTAGTTGTGTACTATGCATACTGCTATACTCCAAGTAACTATTGCTCTGAACATCTTTTTTATATATTTTGACCAAGATTTTGTCAATTTTTTTATACACAGTCAGATCCAGGTAATTAACAATAAATTTACTTCTATTAAAAGAAAACTTCAAATAATTAGAAACGGAATTTAAATATTCAAAAAAGTTGAGCAGTTCAAATTCAGAACCTCTCCCCCACAGAAAAAAACAAGTCATTTATAAAACGCATATAGAAATAAATATTACCAGCAAATCTGGAATTCAAAATATATTCCCTTTCCCAACTAGTCATAAACAAATTGGCATAGCTGGGGGCCATAGCTGCCCCCATAGCCACACCTTTACTTTGTTTCAAAAAATCTGTTGTCAAAAGTAAAAAAAATTATAAGACAATATGACATCTAATAATTTGTACACCAGACTAATTTCCTCAGCAGCAAAATTAGAACAACCTCTCAAAACTTCTGTAACCCTCTCAATTCCCTCATCATTAGGAATTACAGTGTATAGGGAACATACATCTGCAATTTCTAACCATATATCCTCTCTTAAAGAAACGTTTTTCACACTTTACTTAAAATCAAACAAATCTTTAACATATGATTTGACAACTGCCTTTTGTAAGCATCTGTCAAAAAATATAGCTATGGTCTCAGTTTTACTGCCACTATTGGCCACTATAGGTCTAAAACTTGGTGTATCCAAGCTGTTATGCATTTTGGGAAGACCAAAAACCTTCGCATTTTGGGCTTATTTCTACAAAAAAGTCAGCTAATTCATTATTAATTCTTCCTTCAACTAACCATTCTTCAATTAATGAATTAATGAAATTATAACTTTTGTCAATATCATCCCAATTTACTTCATCATAAAAATCACCGTCAGATAATACATCATAAATACTTTTTTTGTAGAAACTATAGTCCATGACTACCACAGTGTTCCCCTTGTCTGCTTTGGTAATGTAGACATCTTTGTCGTCAATAAGCATCTGTAAAGCATTCTTTTCTTTCTTAGACATATTGTAGAAAGCATTTTTGCTATGGTTATTTAATAAATCCCTAACCTCTCTTTCACATGTTAGTAAAACTGCATCTAACTCTGGCCTAAGAGGAAGACTGAAAACACTGGGTTTCTTAAAGAAGTATTGTTGATATGTCCTATCTTGAAAAAAAACATTTCAAATTAATTTTGCGCACAAAACCACTCAAGGCATTGATGACAGACAAAATATTAGCCCTAGAAGATGGCACAAAATTAAGTCCTTTGCTTAAAACATTAATTTGTTCTGAATTAAGCACCACAAAAGATAGATTCACTATTTTAAAATTCAAATTAACAGTACCTTTATTTGGTGATTGTGCTAATTGTGATTGTGTTGCTGATACTTCCATGTAGTTCCATTTTGGACATTGCAAAATTTTGCTGCTTGCTGACAGCAGTAATGTTCGTTCCTGTTCCAATGGGTATTTCCCTTGAAATTTTTGTTGTTGTTGCAAAACTTCTTTTTTCCTTTGCTGTAAAACAAAACTTCTTTTGTTGTCCATATCCTTGGTTTTTCTATCCCCAGGACTGCTTCCTCAGCTTGAAAGTTGATTTCTTCCCTATTATCTGTGCTCAACTTCTTGAACCTGTGCCTCCGTCCTGATATATATCGAAACGCTGAAAAACCTGTTTATTATTTTCCTCATTGGAACAGTTAATGGCTTTATTAACTTTAATATCCACCGAGTACCCCTCTTCAATTCTGCTTCTTTTAGCTGCTCTGCTATCAGTTGCCTGCTCAGTCTCTAAATTACAATCCCCATTGATAACAGCTGGTTCTGGAACAGACTGATTGACATATAACCCCTTTTGACAGTCAACCTCATCTCGTTGAAATTTCTTAAGTTTCCTTTTCTGTTGCAATTCATTTTCTTTATTGAGCTTAGCCTGTATACATTCCATCCTTGACTCAAAATTCGTAGAAGAAACCTTTTCTTTAAAGGAACTATAATGGCTAATCACATTGTCATTCAAGTTAGCTAATTTATGCCTCGCATCCTTGAGCAACAGCTGAACATATTGTAGACCCATGCTTTCGTTCAGCGCTTTCCACATATTCAGCAGCTCTTCAGAAACAAATTCCCCAGCAGGCATGTTATGCACTCTAAGCCCTCTCGGGACTCTTTTAACCTGTAAACAGGCTTCAAAAAAGAGAATATTCCACTGCAACCTTTTTACTTTTAAGAAATTATTTTGAAGTAGGTTGATTTCACTCACAATACTAGAGGTGTTGTCTGACTGGCTAGACTCAGGGGCTCGTCTCTCTGTCTTAAACAGATTTGCTGGATTTAAAAGACAGTCCCCTAGCAACTTATCCGTTAAAACAACATTGCCCTTCAGTACTTTGCTGTTAGAAAAATTCTCCTTTTTCTTGGGAACTGCTCCCAAATCAATTGAATCCACAGAACTAGCCCTTTTTAAAGATTTGTCCAAGCCAACCTTTTCAACAGCACCATTGCCATTATCGAGAAGTGTATTACTCAGACTTCTCATCACTGTTCTTTACCAAAAACTCTAAATTGGCTAGAATTATCCCACCAACTACATTATTCCTAACTTTTCTTAACACACAAACATTATATTTAATCCCACTTCCTGTCTGCTCAGCTATAAGTACAATTCACCACCACTGTCTCCCAAATCATAACCTTTGATCTTCTGACAAAAATCTACTTGACATCCATAAGCCTTGCAAAAACTGCAGTCGATGTCTGTACTCACACTGTGCAGCAAGAATACTGCACCTATGAGAGCTGCACATAACATTCACTTGTTTAAGCTGCAGCTAAAAGAATTCCTCTCAGCCTCCTGGCTGTGCACATGTTGCTCTCCCAGTTGATAATTCCAACTTATTCTCCTCTAGTATCTTTATACATCCTATCTCTCCTTTTCCTTGTTTTATTTCTCTTACTCTTACATCTCTTATTCCTAATCTTGCTTTTACACTTTATTTCTCCTGTCTCCAATATTGATTCCATTTATTACTAGCAAATACTTATTTCTCATCCTTCGTCTCCCTCTCCTCATCCACTGTCTGAATGTTCCACTCAAGCCACTCAAGTGATTTTTACCTGGACTAATCCTTTCTACTCTGTTTCTTGTTAGTCCTGTCACCCTCTAGATCACAGGGTGAGGTCTATATTACAAGATCGAAATCCCATTTCAGCGAACACCACAACACGGACACGTATAGCGCAAACTATGGTAACAGTGAAAGTTCAAAACTGCGAAATGTCGAAGTGTCATGGTTGGCCCGTCTGTGGTATAGCTCTGTAAGGTAAGTGTGTGATAGTTACGGACCTTAGGGTTAGGGTGCAGGTTAATGTAAGTGCATAGAAAGGTAATGTATGTAAGGTTTAGTGTAGGGTTAGAAGTAGGGTTTTGTTAAGTGTATGTGTGTGGATTATTTGTTTTGTTTGGGTATATGTCTATAGGGTAAGTGTGCGATAGTTACGGACCTTAGGGTTAGGGTGCAGGTTAAGGTAAGTGCATAGATAGTAATGTATGCAAGGTTTAGTGTAGGGTTAGAAGTAGGATTTAGTTAGTGTATGTATGTGCTTTATTTATTATGTTTGAGTATGTAGTATGTAGCGCGCAGTGGTGTTGGCCAACTATGACGATTCGAGATTTGAATTTTCGCGGTTTAGGGGGTTCGGCATATTTGCGGTTTGGGCTATATGTGTCGGTGTTGTGGTGTTCAATGATATGGGTTTTTGATGTCGTAATATAGACCCACAGGGTGGGATACTAGACCTGACTCGAGCTTTCTGGATTACCTCTGTTTTCTAATAGAACTGGGGGATAAAAGCTGAGACTGATATGATGATGTAAATATAAGCGTATTTTAGACTGCAACTGATAATATGACAATACTGCAGAATAATCATGTTTTGGTCATATTCAGCACCCGTAAGTGTGCAGGTATGTGTGTGTGTGTGTGTGTGTGTGTGTGTGTGTGTGTGTGTGTGTGTGTGTGTGTGTGTGTACATGTGTGCTGTTTAGGGTGGTAATCTGTAATGGATCAAACATTACAGTCTTTCACCTTATAAAAGGTCGATGATAGATCTTCAGAGGTCAAGGGAATCATACTTTTGCTTTCCTTGACAAACCTAATTAATCTGATAGAAAAACTTTGGAAAATCAATCCTACATTATTTCCTGCAAAACTGAATCTGACCAAGCCATAGTCCTGTCCTGCCCTTCTCATCTGTTTAAGAGTTATTAGACAGCAAATCTCCTACCTCTCAACAGAGTTGTTTTGCCTATAGCTGTGTTTAACTGATCGCATCCCAGAACCACGTTTACATTCTCTTGGTTTCTGAGTTTTCTAACTCTCTAGCAGGTTTTACACACACCCCCCCCCAAGCTGGGCGATGCTTGGTTGCTCTGCATGTACAATTCTTAGCAGAGAAAAAAATTAACTCCTTCAAAACAGGCACAGTCTTTTGACAACAGCAATGCACCCCAGAAGTAAGAGATGATAACTTAACATATTACCATAACCACTCTGAACTTCTACTGCACTCTTTCAATTTAAAAAGATCATTTTATCCAGCAGCACTAAACCAAGCAAGTTTATAATCCAAATTTTAACCCCTCCATCACCAGACATTAGCAAATAGTATGAAAACAGGGATTGAACAGTTCCAAAGTAGTCCCTAACTAGATGCCTCCGTGTGTGATTGTAAACTAAAAAAGCAAATGGTGTATATTATTTGAAGGAATGTTCTATTTGTCAAAGGATAAGGAAGAAGTACCATTTAATATAGGAAATCATGCCTCTCAATCCCTTATCACAGTAAATTTGGATAAAACCAAAAATAATTGGGGGCAAAAACTCTAAAATAGATACAAATGCTAAATATTGGTTTTATAAACTTAGAAATTGCAAAAATAGCAGGATTTATACTATAATTTATTGTATGAAGTCTGAAACTCAAACATCTGTCATTATTTACAGACTTCGATCCTCAATGATTTGCCCCAAAAAGCACATATTTTATGAGGAAAAGACAAAAAATATGAGGCAAAGGTCTGGACACTCTGCTTAAATATGGATACTTGAGGAGTTTGCAGGAAATCCATATGAGATGGTTGATATAGTGGGACTGTAGGCATTAACAGTCTTAGCTTTCTAACTTAGTAGCTTGGTGGTGTGATAAGCTGGCATAAATTTAGTATTTGTCTGATTCTGACATAATGGTCACCATGAGATATCTGTGCACTTGTGTGTTGTGTGCATATATATGCATGAATATTACTGTGGATGCACCGCTAAAGCAGTTCCAAAGACAGTAACTTGCAACAGTCCTCAGCTACATTGCATCTACTTCTTTTCAATGAAATCAGCAGTCAGCTGAGCTCCTCCAGGAGCTAGCTTCAGCTGCCAAGAAAATTCACTACTTCTTCAGCTACAAAGTGACTGACACTTAATAGCTCAAGTTCTGCCTTTTCTCAACACTGCAGATCATGGAAGACACTGTGCAGTCCAAGTAAAGGCAAAAACAGCTTTTGCCTTTGCTTTCAGGTCTTTCCTCTGTGTATTATTATTTCACTCATATGCCCTATTTTTAATGGAGTAAGTATGTTCATCTCAGAGCAATAGCTAGCTAAATTGGCATTCTGGGTAGTCCTCATCAATCATACATCTCAACTGTCCAGACTTTCACAGAATGTTCAGATTTTTGCCTCATATTTTTGATCTGTTCCTCCAAAAAAAATTTTTTTCTTGTAAATCATTGAGGACTGAAGTCAATAAATAATGGCAGACTTTAAGTATCAGGCTTCATGCCCTTCATAAAGTACATGTTAATGTGAAACCTATTATTTTAGCAATTTTCTAAGTTTATAAAAAGTGTATTTAAAATCTGCCCTTGATTTTGCCCTGCCATTACTTTTGTCATTGACCAGAATTCTTGCTTTGATAGATTGAGAAGTATGAGTCCCAGTCTCACACCCCTCAGACTAAAGATGAGGAGCTATTTCACTCCCGTGATACAGCATTCATTTAAACAGCAGCAGCAACACAGACACAACTGGTGTTACAGCATTCATTTAAACAGCAGCAGCAACACAGACACAACTGGTGTTACAGCATTCATTTAAACAGCAGCAGCAACACAGACACAACTGGTGTTACAGCATTCATTTAAACAGCAGCAGCAACACAGACACAACTGGTGTTACAGCATTCATTTAAACAGCAGCAGCAACACAGACACAACTGGTGTTACAGCATTCATTTAAACAGCAGCAGCAACACAGACACAACTGGTGTTACAGCATTCATTTAAACAGCAGCAGCAACACAGACACAACTGGTGTTACAGCATTCATTTAAACAGCAGCAGCAACACAGACACAACTGGTGTTACAGCATTCATTTAAACAGCAGCAGCAACACAGACACAACTGGTGTTACAGCATTCATTTAAACAGCAGCAGCAACACAGACACAACTGGTGTTACAGCATTCATTTAAACAGCAGCAGCAACACAGACACAACTGGTGTTACAGCATTCATTTAAACAGCAGCAGCAACACAGACACAACTGGTGTTACAGCATTCATTTAAACAGCAGCAGCAACACAGACACAACTGGTGTTACAGCATTCATTTAAACAGCAGCAGCAACACAGACACAACTGGTGTTACAGCATTCATTTAAACAGCAGCAGCAACACAGACACAACTGGTGTTACAGCATTCATTTAAACAGCAGCAGCAACACAGACACAACTGGTGTTACAGCATTCATTTAAACAGCAGCAGCAACACAGACACAACTGGTGTTACAGCATTCATTTAAACAGCAGCAGCAACACAGACACAACTGGTGTTACAGCATTCATTTAAACAGCAGCAGCAACACAGACACAACTGGTGTTACAGCATTCATTTAAACAGCAGCAGCAACACAGACACAACTGGTGTTACAGCATTCATTTAAACAGCAGCAGCAACACAGACACAACTGGTGTTACAGCATTCATTTAAACAGCAGCAGCAACACAGACACAACTGGTGTTACAGCATTCATTTAAACAGCAGCAGCAACACAGACACAACTGGTGTTACAGCATTCATTTAAACAGCAGCAGCAACACAGACACAACTGGTGTTACAGCATTCATTTAAACAGCAGCAGCAACACAGACACAACTGGTGTTACAGCATTCATTTAAACAGCAGCAGCAACACAGACACAACTGGTGTTACAGCATTCATTTAAACAGCAGCAGCAACACAGACACAACTGGTGTTACAGCATTCATTTAAACAGCAGCAGCAACACAGACACAACTGGTGTTACAGCATTCATTTAAACAGCAGCAGCAACACAGACACAACTGGTGTTACAGCATTCATTTAAACAGCAGCAGCAACACAGACACAACTGGTGTTACAGCATTCATTTAAACAGCAGCAGCAACACAGACACAACTGGTGTTACAGCATTCATTTAAACAGCAGCAGCAACACAGACACAACTGGTGTTACAGCATTCATTTAAACAGCAGCAGCAACACAGACACAACTGGTGTTACAGCATTCATTTAAACAGCAGCAGCAACACAGACACAACTGGTGTTACAGCATTCATTTAAACAGCAGCAGCAACACAGACACAACTGGTGTTACAGCATTCATTTAAACAGCAGCAGCAACACAGACACAACTGGTGTTACAGCATTCATTTAAACAGCAGCAGCAACACAGACACAACTGGTGTTACAGCATTCATTTAAACAGCAGCAGCAACACAGACACAACTGGTGTTACAGCATTCATTTAAACAGCAGCAGCAACACAGACACAACTGGTGTTACAGCATTCATTTAAACAGCAGCAGCAACACAGACACAACTGGTGTTACAGCATTCATTTAAACAGCAGCAGCAACACAGACACAACTGGTGTTACAGCATTCATTTAAACAGCAGCAGCAACACAGACACAACTGGTGTTACAGCATTCATTTAAACAGCAGCAGCAACACAGACACAACTGGTGTTACAGCATTCATTTAAACAGCAGCAGCAACACAGACACAACTGGTGTTACAGCATTCATTTAAACAGCAGCAGCAACACAGACACAACTGGTGTTACAGCATTCATTTAAACAGCAGCAGCAACACAGACACAACTGGTGTTACAGCATTCATTTAAACAGCAGCAGCAACACAGACACAACTGGTGTTACAGCATTCATTTAAACAGCAGCAGCAACACAGACACAACTGGTGTTACAGCATTCATTTAAACAGCAGCAGCAACACAGACACAACTGGTGTTACAGCATTCATTTAAACAGCAGCAGCAACACAGACACAACTGGTGTTACAGCATTCATTTAAACAGCAGCAGCAACACAGACACAACTGGTGTTACAGCATTCATTTAAACAGCAGCAGCAACACAGACACAACTGGTGTTACAGCATTCATTTAAACAGCAGCAGCAACACAGACACAACTGGTGTTACAGCATTCATTTAAACAGCAGCAGCAACACAGACACAACTGGTGTTACAGCATTCATTTAAACAGCAGCAGCAACACAGACACAACTGGTGTTACAGCATTCATTTAAACAGCAGCAGCAACACAGACACAACTGGTGTTACAGCATTCATTTAAACAGCAGCAGCAACACAGACACAACTGGTGTTACAGCATTCATTTAAACAGCAGCAGCAACACAGACACAACTGGTGTTACAGCATTCATTTAAACAGCAGCAGCAACACAGACACAACTGGTGTTACAGCATTCATTTAAACAGCAGCAGCAACACAGACACAACTGGTGTTACAGCATTCATTTAAACAGCAGCAGCAACACAGACACAACTGGTGTTACAGCATTCATTTAAACAGCAGCAGCAACACAGACACAACTGGTGTTACAGCATTCATTTAAACAGCAGCAGCAACACAGACACAACTGGTGTTACAGCATTCATTTAAACAGCAGCAGCAACACAGACACAACTGGTGTTACAGCATTCATTTAAACAGCAGCAGCAACACAGACACAACTGGTGTTACAGCATTCATTTAAACAGCAGCAGCAACACAGACACAACTGGTGTTACAGCATTCATTTAAACAGCAGCAGCAACACAGACACAACTGGTGTTACAGCATTCATTTAAACAGCAGCAGCAACACAGACACAACTGGTGTTACAGCATTCATTTAAACAGCAGCAGCAACACAGACACAACTGGTGTTACAGCATTCATTTAAACAGCAGCAGCAACACAGACACAACTGGTGTTACAGCATTCATTTAAACAGCAGCAGCAACACAGACACAACTGGTGTTACAGCATTCATTTAAACAGCAGCAGCAACACAGACACAACTGGTGTTACAGCATTCATTTAAACAGCAGCAGCAACACAGACACAACTGGTGTTACAGCATTCATTTAAACAGCAGCAGCAACACAGACACAACTGGTGTTACAGCATTCATTTAAACAGCAGCAGCAACACAGACACAACTGGTGTTACAGCATTCATTTAAACAGCAGCAGCAACACAGACACAACTGGTGTTACAGCATTCATTTAAACAGCAGCAGCAACACAGACACAACTGGTGTTACAGCATTCATTTAAACAGCAGCAGCAACACAGACACAACTGGTGTTACAGCATTCATTTAAACAGCAGCAGCAACACAGACACAACTGGTGTTACAGCATTCATTTAAACAGCAGCAGCAACACAGACACAACTGGTGTTACAGCATTCATTTAAACAGCAGCAGCAACACAGACACAACTGGTGTTACAGCATTCATTTAAACAGCAGCAGCAACACAGACACAACTGGTGTTACAGCATTCATTTAAACAGCAGCAGCAACACAGACACAACTGGTGTTACAGCATTCATTTAAACAGCAGCAGCAACACAGACACAACTGGTGTTACAGCATTCATTTAAACAGCAGCAGCAACACAGACACAACTGGTGTTACAGCATTCATTTAAACAGCAGCAGCAACACAGACACAACTGGTGTTACAGCATTCATTTAAACAGCAGCAGCAACACAGACACAACTGGTGTTACAGCATTCATTTAAACAGCAGCAGCAACACAGACACAACTGGTGTTACAGCATTCATTTAAACAGCAGCAGCAACACAGACACAACTGGTGTTACAGCATTCATTTAAACAGCAGCAGCAACACAGACACAACTGGTGTTACAGCATTCATTTAAACAGCAGCAGCAACACAGACACAACTGGTGTTACAGCATTCATTTAAACAGCAGCAGCAACACAGACACAACTGGTGTTACAGCATTCATTTAAACAGCAGCAGCAACACAGACACAACTGGTGTTACAGCATTCATTTAAACAGCAGCAGCAACACAGACACAACTGGTGTTACAGCATTCATTTAAACAGCAGCAGCAACACAGACACAACTGGTGTTACAGCATTCATTTAAACAGCAGCAGCAACACAGACACAACTGGTGTTACAGCATTCATTTAAACAGCAGCAGCAACACAGACACAACTGGTGTTACAGCATTCATTTAAACAGCAGCAGCAACACAGACACAACTGGTGTTACAGCATTCATTTAAACAGCAGCAGCAACACAGACACAACTGGTGTTACAGCATTCATTTAAACAGCAGCAGCAACACAGACACAACTGGTGTTACAGCATTCATTTAAACAGCAGCAGCAACACAGACACAACTGGTGTTACAGCATTCATTTAAACAGCAGCAGCAACACAGACACAACTGGTGTTACAGCATTCATTTAAACAGCAGCAGCAACACAGACACAACTGGTGTTACAGCATTCATTTAAACAGCAGCAGCAACACAGACACAACTGGTGTTACAGCATTCATTTAAACAGCAGCAGCAACACAGACACAACTGGTGTTACAGCATTCATTTAAACAGCAGCAGCAACACAGACACAACTGGTGTTACAGCATTCATTTAAACAGCAGCAGCAACACAGACACAACTGGTGTTACAGCATTCATTTAAACAGCAGCAGCAACACAGACACAACTGGTGTTACAGCATTCATTTAAACAGCAGCAGCAACACAGGCACAACTGGTGTTACAGCATTCATTTAAACAGCAGCAGCAACACAGACACAACTGGTGTTACAGCATTCATTTAAACAGCAGCAGCAACACAGACACAACTGGTGTTACAGCATTCATTTAAACAGCAGCAGCAACACAGACACAACTGGTGTTACAGCATTCATTTAAACAGCAGCAGCAACACAGACACAACTGGTGTTACAGCATTCATTTAAACAGCAGCAGCAACACAGACACAACTGGTGTTACAGCATTCATTTAAACAGCAGCAGCAACACAGACACAACTGGTGTTACAGCATTCATTTAAACAGCAGCAGCAACACAGACACAACTGGTGTTACAGCATTCATTTAAACAGCAGCAGCAACACAGACACAACTGGTGTTACAGCATTCATTTAAACAGCAGCAGCAACACAGACACAACTGGTGTTACAGCATTCATTTAAACAGCAGCAGCAACACAGACACAACTGGTGTTACAGCATTCATTTAAACAGCAGCAGCAACACAGACACAACTGGTGTTACAGCATTCATTTAAACAGCAGCAGCAACACAGACACAACTGGTGTTACAGCATTCATTTAAACAGCAGCAGCAACACAGACACAACTGGTGTTACAGCATTCATTTAAACAGCAGCAGCAACACAGACACAACTGGTGTTACAGCATTCATTTAAACAGCAGCAGCAACACAGACACAACTGGTGTTACAGCATTCATTTAAACAGCAGCAGCAACACAGACACAACTGGTGTTACAGCATTCATTTAAACAGCAGCAGCAACACAGACACAACTGGTGTTACAGCATTCATTTAAACAGCAGCAGCAACACAGACACAACTGGTGTTACAGCATTCATTTAAACAGCAGCAGCAACACAGACACAACTGGTGTTACAGCATTCATTTAAACAGCAGCAGCAACACAGACACAACTGGTGTTACAGCATTCATTTAAACAGCAGCAGCAACACAGACACAACTGGTGTTACAGCATTCATTTAAACAGCAGCAGCAACACAGACACAACTGGTGTTACAGCATTCATTTAAACAGCAGCAGCAACACAGACACAACTGGTGTTACAGCATTCATTTAAACAGCAGCAGCAACACAGACACAACTGGTGTTACAGCATTCATTTAAACAGCAGCAGCAACACAGACACAACTGGTGTTACAGCATTCATTTAAACAGCAGCAGCAACACAGACACAACTGGTGTTACAGCATTCATTTAAACAGCAGCAGCAACACAGACACAACTGGTGTTACAGCATTCATTTAAACAGCAGCAGCAACACAGACACAACTGGTGTTACAGCATTCATTTAAACAGCAGCAGCAACACAGACACAACTGGTGTTACAGCATTCATTTAAACAGCAGCAGCAACACAGACACAACTGGTGTTACAGCATTCATTTAAACAGCAGCAGCAACACAGACACAACTGGTGTTACAGCATTCATTTAAACAGCAGCAGCAACACAGACACAACTGGTGTTACAGCATTCATTTAAACAGCAGCAGCAACACAGACACAACTGGTGTTACAGCATTCATTTAAACAGCAGCAGCAACACAGACACAACTGGTGTTACAGCATTCATTTAAACAGCAGCAGCAACACAGACACAACTGGTGTTACAGCATTCATTTAAACAGCAGCAGCAACACAGACACAACTGGTGTTACAGCATTCATTTAAACAGCAGCAGCAACACAGACACAACTGGTGTTACAGCATTCATTTAAACAGCAGCAGCAACACAGACACAACTGGTGTTACAGCATTCATTTAAACAGCAGCAGCAACACAGACACAACTGGTGTTACAGCATTCATTTAAACAGCAGCAGCAACACAGACACAACTGGTGTTACAGCATTCATTTAAACAGCAGCAGCAACACAGACACAACTGGTGTTACAGCATTCATTTAAACAGCAGCAGCAACACAGACACAACTGGTGTTACAGCATTCATTTAAACAGCAGCAGCAACACAGACACAACTGGTGTTACAGCATTCATTTAAACAGCAGCAGCAACACAGACACAACTGGTGTTACAGCATTCATTTAAACAGCAGCAGCAACACAGACACAACTGGTGTTACAGCATTCATTTAAACAGCAGCAGCAACACAGACACAACTGGTGTTACAGCATTCATTTAAACAGCAGCAGCAACACAGACACAACTGGTGTTACAGCATTCATTTAAACAGCAGCAGCAACACAGACACAACTGGTGTTACAGCATTCATTTAAACAGCAGCAGCAACACAGACACAACTGGTGTTACAGCATTCATTTAAACAGCAGCAGCAACACAGACACAACTGGTGTTACAGCATTCATTTAAACAGCAGCAGCAACACAGACACAACTGGTGTTACAGCATTCATTTAAACAGCAGCAGCAACACAGACACAACTGGTGTTACAGCATTCATTTAAACAGCAGCAGCAACACAGACACAACTGGTGTTACAGCATTCATTTAAACAGCAGCAGCAACACAGACACAACTGGTGTTACAGCATTCATTTAAACAGCAGCAGCAACACAGACACAACTGGTGTTACAGCATTCATTTAAACAGCAGCAGCAACACAGACACAACTGGTGTTACAGCATTCATTTAAACAGCAGCAGCAACACAGACACAACTGGTGTTACAGCATTCATTTAAACAGCAGCAGCAACACAGACACAACTGGTGTTACAGCATTCATTTAAACAGCAGCAGCAACACAGACACAACTGGTGTTACAGCATTCATTTAAACAGCAGCAGCAACACAGACACAACTGGTGTTACAGCATTCATTTAAACAGCAGCAGCAACACAGACACAACTGGTGTTACAGCATTCATTTAAACAGCAGCAGCAACACAGACACAACTGGTGTTACAGCATTCATTTAAACAGCAGCAGCAACACAGACACAACTGGTGTTACAGCATTCATTTAAACAGCAGCAGCAACACAGACACAACTGGTGTTACAGCATTCATTTAAACAGCAGCAGCAACACAGACACAACTGGTGTTACAGCATTCATTTAAACAGCAGCAGCAACACAGACACAACTGGTGTTACAGCATTCATTTAAACAGCAGCAGCAACACAGACACAACTGGTGTTACAGCATTCATTTAAACAGCAGCAGCAACACAGACACAACTGGTGTTACAGCATTCATTTAAACAGCAGCAGCAACACAGACACAACTGGTGTTACAGCATTCATTTAAACAGCAGCAGCAACACAGACACAACTGGTGTTACAGCATTCATTTAAACAGCAGCAGCAACACAGACACAACTGGTGTTACAGCATTCATTTAAACAGCAGCAGCAACACAGACACAACTGGTGTTACAGCATTCATTTAAACAGCAGCAGCAACACAGACACAACTGGTGTTACAGCATTCATTTAAACAGCAGCAGCAACACAGACACAACTGGTGTTACAGCATTCATTTAAACAGCAGCAGCAACACAGACACAACTGGTGTTACAGCATTCATTTAAACAGCAGCAGCAACACAGACACAACTGGTGTTACAGCATTCATTTAAACAGCAGCAGCAACACAGACACAACTGGTGTTACAGCATTCATTTAAACAGCAGCAGCAACACAGACACAACTGGTGTTACAGCATTCATTTAAACAGCAGCAGCAACACAGACACAACTGGTGTTACAGCATTCATTTAAACAGCAGCAGCAACACAGACACAACTGGTGTTACAGCATTCATTTAAACAGCAGCAGCAACACAGACACAACTGGTGTTACAGCATTCATTTAAACAGCAGCAGCAACACAGACACAACTGGTGTTACAGCATTCATTTAAACAGCAGCAGCAACACAGACACAACTGGTGTTACAGCATTCATTTAAACAGCAGCAGCAACACAGACACAACTGGTGTTACAGCATTCATTTAAACAGCAGCAGCAACACAGACACAACTGGTGTTACAGCATTCATTTAAACAGCAGCAGCAACACAGACACAACTGGTGTTACAGCATTCATTTAAACAGCAGCAGCAACACAGACACAACTGGTGTTACAGCATTCATTTAAACAGCAGCAGCAACACAGACACAACTGGTGTTACAGCATTCATTTAAACAGCAGCAGCAACACAGACACAACTGGTGTTACAGCATTCATTTAAACAGCAGCAGCAACACAGACACAACTGGTGTTACAGCATTCATTTAAACAGCAGCAGCAACACAGACACAACTGGTGTTACAGCATTCATTTAAACAGCAGCAGCAACACAGACACAACTGGTGTTACAGCATTCATTTAAACAGCAGCAGCAACACAGACACAACTGGTGTTACAGCATTCATTTAAACAGCAGCAGCAACACAGACACAACTGGTGTTACAGCATTCATTTAAACAGCAGCAGCAACACAGACACAACTGGTGTTACAGCATTCATTTAAACAGCAGCAGCAACACAGACACAACTGGTGTTACAGCATTCATTTAAACAGCAGCAGCAACACAGACACAACTGGTGTTACAGCATTCATTTAAACAGCAGCAGCAACACAGACACAACTGGTGTTACAGCATTCATTTAAACAGCAGCAGCAACACAGACACAACTGGTGTTACAGCATTCATTTAAACAGCAGCAGCAACACAGACACAACTGGTGTTACAGCATTCATTTAAACAGCAGCAGCAACACAGACACAACTGGTGTTACAGCATTCATTTAAACAGCAGCAGCAACACAGACACAACTGGTGTTACAGCATTCATTTAAACAGCAGCAGCAACACAGACACAACTGGTGTTACAGCATTCATTTAAACAGCAGCAGCAACACAGACACAACTGGTGTTACAGCATTCATTTAAACAGCAGCAGCAACACAGACACAACTGGTGTTACAGCATTCATTTAAACAGCAGCAGCAACACAGACACAACTGGTGTTACAGCATTCATTTAAACAGCAGCAGCAACACAGACACAACTGGTGTTACAGCATTCATTTAAACAGCAGCAGCAACACAGACACAACTGGTGTTACAGCATTCATTTAAACAGCAGCAGCAACACAGACACAACTGGTGTTACAGCATTCATTTAAACAGCAGCAGCAACACAGACACAACTGGTGTTACAGCATTCATTTAAACAGCAGCAGCAACACAGACACAACTGGTGTTACAGCATTCATTTAAACAGCAGCAGCAACACAGACACAACTGGTGTTACAGCATTCATTTAAACAGCAGCAGCAACACAGACACAACTGGTGTTACAGCATTCATTTAAACAGCAGCAGCAACACAGACACAACTGGTGTTACAGCATTCATTTAAACAGCAGCAGCAACACAGACACAACTCTTTAAATGAATGAATACAATGCCACACTGCTAAATTGTGATCCTTACTGAATGCCAGTAATGTGTTTCTGGCGCTCCACTTCTGCATTGTCAGTTGGATCGCACCTCCATATTGTGGTGTTGGTGATGGCAACGTGGTTGTTTTACATTAAAACTTTATATCAGTGGAAACGACTATCCTAGTGCTCCTTGTGTTTTATTAGTGTTATTTTGAGCACTGTTTCCTCCTTTCTTTAATTATATGGTGCAATTTACAGACTTTAGGTGCTGATAACCTTACTGAGAATGAGTCTGAAAGCAAGGAATAACACCAAAATGCTTTGGACATTACAGTTCACAGTCACATTAATGATGTCTTGAATGCATAATATGGTAGGCTGATACAGTTTCTTTTAGGTGTTCTATTACACTGCTACAAATATATGTCATAAACCTGCTTGCTATCTTATGATACAGAAAACAGCTATTTTAAGTCAGAGTAGTCACAATTTCAAAGTGCTTTGTTTCAATGTTTTCACTCCTTGCAGATTTTTTTTTTAATGTTGCCAAATGTATGTTGTAAGGTTATATAAATGCTGCCAAATGCAGTTGCTATTATATATCATTAACTACATGAACATTATTGTTTCTACTTTCCAATGTTCTGGCACATAACTGATTTGAAATGCTTTCTGAGTTCCCCGGACATATATTTACATTAGAGGTAGAAAATAAGTGCTTTAACTAGGTACTTTGTAGATGTCTTTTCACCAAAGCATCAGTAAAATTGTTTTTCTTTATTTACTTGCTCTGCTTTTAAAATGACTATATATGGTTCAGAAACTGAGTGAATTTTAGAGACATTTCCATTGGATTCTGTTCTAACTAGTCAGAATCTGCAGATCTCTTTTTTGCCCTATGATTAAATTGCTGTTGTACAACATACACTAAACACTCATGCAGTGCATGAAGCATGGTGATTACACTCTGATATCCAGAAAAAGACAACTCAGTTAAGGTCTTCTATGGGGCGAGACCCAGTCTTAACAATTGTTGAGCATCCCTCTGCTTCACTTAAGATCGAGTACAATGCCATGTAGTTACATCTGCCAGTACTAACCAGCCAACAACAGTGGCAGAATAAAACAAAAAATTCTGCCCACTGTCTGTGTTGGTAATGTGGTCCTGATTTTTTTGTAACATAACAAAATGTCTTACACTGTATTTCTGACAGCACTCGCTAAGTGCCTTATGGCTTTGGCCAGCAAAACACTTAGAACTTTTTTTTTCTTTTGTAACCTAAATAGAGCAACTAAAGCTCCATGCACTACAAAGAATTATGATGAGGTCTCCAATTATAAACCTTTATTATCAACATGACTGCCAATATTTACCCCATGAGCTTTGCTCTTGAGATGAATTTTTAGGCATCCTTGTCTCAAACACATAATAAACCTGTTGTGATCAGAGACCCATTCATAATCCTCTATATGCAATATAATGGTGTTTACGGATTTTGAAATATGTGCTAATAACATTTCAGTTGATGTTTAACAATAAAACCCACCACATATAGTTACACTTCAGGCATGGCATTTCATGTGATAATAAAGTGCATTTCAGTTAGTGAGGCTATCACTCATGACATCCATTTATGTGACTGGAACATGTGCCTTTTTAAGTGGATTGTAATATCTGCATTTCATTTGGCTTCACCTGGTGAGGACAGCAGTATTAGTTATCCATACCAGGCGGTAAACAGGCAAAGCCTACACTGACCTAGCAGTAATTTTCATTTAAGTAACTGTGAACCTTAGGAGAAATTTAGTTTATCTAATGTGCCCTGGATCTGCTTCAGGGTTTTCTACTAGGGTACTAAGTGGTCTGCCTCATGTTTTTCTACTAGGGTATTAAGCTTGCACAGTCATATGGGACACACCCAAGATACATCACATGATACCCAAAGCACCTCGACTGACTCCTCCTCTGTTGCCCCTCTCCTCATGCTTTCATAGAGAATGAGTGCAGTCATAATGGCTGGTATCACGGAGAAATGCAAGGAGATTTCATAAAATAAATGACACTGATTTAGTCTGAAGTAAAAGTGCAGACAGCAGTGCTGAAGAGCATGGACATATAAATATGTTGCAACTTATTTGGTAACATCATAGTGCGGCTGCCAAATACCAGCACCAAAAAAAAGCCATAAGCTAAACAAAAATAGAATCTTCTACTTGTAGCATACTATTACCTCTCACAGTCTATGATTAATCAGAAATGCACAGTCACCATGCCATGGCAATGGGGAGAGTCCATATCACCACAATATATCAGGTTAAATTATTTTAACCCAGCCAGACCTAAAACTGATAAGGCAGGCATTACATAACTCCAAAGTCATATGCCTCAATGGGCTCTGTTAGTAATTTATGATAGTGTCATGGCTGCCTGGGGGCAGAAATTATGGACATTTCTTAAAGCTTAAAAAGAAGTTATGTTAAATATGTCATGACCATTACAATCTAACACGGTCCTACCTCTAGGGTATACATCTCAATATAGTGGAATTACCAAAAATCCTAACAAGTGAGGGAAACCACTGCTGCTTGACAACATTCTTCCATCACCTTGTGTGGCGCTACACTATCAAGACAAATATGGTATCTGTAACTCAGTCAGTATATAAGATCTTGGTTTCCAGAATTGGGATTCTGAACCTAATGACCTATATGGACATATAATTAGATTTATGGAAAATGCCTATGTTGCAAGGAGTGAACAGAGTCTTATAGTCATCATTTTACCTCTGGAAATCCTGGAATGAAAGTCAGACAACAGTATTCTGGAACAGCGATGAAAGTATTATTCAAAAACATTGAAAAAGAATAAAAGATAAAGATTCTGACTCCACCTGTATGTTATAGAATTGCCAATGCTAGTCTCAGTAATAAAAAAAGTAATTTATACAGATGGTTGCTGAAGGCAGTATATATTGTTGACTCTTCTCAAAGATTTATATGTTGTCCTGCCAGTATTTATAAATGTTTGTTTGTTTGTTTGTTTGTGTCTTTCGGCTTTTCCCGGTTAGGGGTTGCCACAGCGGAACTCCGGTCCGCTAATGATTGGCAGTTGATTTTTCTGTACCGGCTTGCCAGGCCTGACGCACAACCTTCAATGAAGGTATGCCCATTCACGCATGTCTCTACGCAGAAGACGCTCTAGCTGAGAATCGAACCGGACAGCGTCTTACTGTGAGGCGACAACGCTACCGCAGCACCACCACCTCAGCAGTATTTATAAATGTCTGAAAAGAAAATGAAAAATGCTCCATGAAAATCCCTGTAGCAATGCTTAATCAAATGGCTAGAGATCAATTTATAAAGTAGCAGAAAGTATTCTAAGAACTAAGCCAAGATGGGAATGGAGAAATGAGATTCTGCCAATAGGGATGGCTGTAATTAGGGTTACCGGCAATAGGGGGCTGGAATTTATCAGAGAAAACTGGCAAAAGAACCAGGGTTGTTGTTATGTCTTTTGGCTTTTCCCGGTTAGGGGTTGCCACAGTGGAACTCCGGTCCGCTAATGATTGGCAGTAGATTTTTACATGCCGAGTTGCCAGCCCTGATGCACAACCTTCAACGAAGGTACACCCATTCGCGCATGTCTCCACACAGAAGACACTCTAGCTGAAAATCAAACAGGACAACATCTTACTGTGAGGCGACAACGCTACCGCAGCACCACCGCCACCACAGTCGGCAAAAGAACCAGGGTATTAGAAGCAAACAATTAAAGAGGAAAAGCCAATAGAATGGGAAGAGGCCAATTATTTATTTGGGCTGCAAGCTAGAGACTGTCTTCCCTATCAAGGATTGATATCAGAGTATAGGCAAAAATAAAGAAATATGGGGATTCTAAGTGAAAGACCAGCACTGGTGGACTTTTTAGTAGAATCTAGAACAGAAGTTGCTGTTAAAAAAGGAATAATTAGTAAATCATATAAAATATTGCATTAAAACAATAAGACTCAATCAGAGTAGGTTAGAAAGGTTGGGGAGACAGACTGGATAAGCAATTCACAAAGAAACAATGGGGGGGAATATGTATGTCTCCCAAATATGCAACAAAGTCTACAAGATTTAGGATCTTTGCTTGAAAGTGTTTACATAGGTATTTTTATACCCTATGTAGACTCCAAAGAATTCTTCCTGAGGTAGACATCAACATTTCTGGGAGTGCAATGAGTTGGCAGACTTAAAGATTCCCTGCAAAATACTCTTGACAGAGATACTGGATAAGCAAATTAGCGTAACTAGAGAAATTATTTTTTGAGCTATGATACAGAATTGTAATTGCCTAGACATAGTAAGCCCTTGCTGAGTCTAATTATGGTGGCTGCCAAAAAAGCAATTACTTGAAAATGGAAATCAAAGTCTAACCAACTGTACTAGGAAAAGTGAATATAGTAATAGAGATAAAACAACTGGGAATGGGATCTTTAGAAAAGGTTATGAGCAAATTACATAGAAAAAATGGGAACTGTGGAACAATACATGCAGAGGAGGAATGAGGTTTAAAAGAAGGCAGGATTTGAATGAGCTGTGTAATGTTTGACTGACAATGATAGATTATAAGTAATATATAATGTTTGAAACTACAATTATGTCAATATGGTTTGTGATGTATAATGTTTGCAACTAAAATTATGGCAATATGTTTTGTTTTCATTTCTACAATTGTATGATTGCCTATGTCATACGTGATAATTTAATAAAGATGTTTCTTGTTTTAAAAAAAAAAAAACAGAAAACGACTGGCAGCAGTTGTTCAAATAGTAAATAGCAATGTTGAGCCAACGGGTAAAGTCTTAATTCTGTTTTAATATTTTAGGGTAATTATTTTATCATATAAATTGAGCTAAATATATATAATATATATATAAATATATATATATATGTATGTGTGTGTGTGTGTGTGTGTGTGTGTGTGTGTGTGTGTGTGTGTGTGTGTGTGTGTGTGTGTGTGTCTGAGGATCAGAAAGTATTTTTTGTTTAAAATTGTAGTTTGCATGATTTTAAAATAAAAAAAGTAGGAAAATGAAATTATCTTGGCACCTTTGGGCCTACCTAGGGCACCTGCTGCTGACATAACTCTGCACACTATGGGTTAAGCATGTTGTCTGTTGTACTCTTAACAATTAATATCCCCAGTGGTAAGAACAGTAGCCTGCCTCTCTCCCAACTGATGGGGCAAACAATCCCCCAAAGGCAGCTTACTTGTTTAGTGGATAAAGGACTTCAGCACAGCAACATACAGGGTCAGTCTACTCCTGTTCTCTAAATGAGGCAAGTCTGGTATATTGAATGAGACAGCAAATTCTGTCCTGTGCTAATGATATCAAAGTGTACCTTTAATTTGTCTGTGAACTGTATCTAACAGCATAATACTGATAATATATATCAGTGTATCAAGTGATGAAGACCCAGAATGATATCCCAAGCCAGGGCCATATCCCTGGTAGCCCACCCCAATCCTTCCACCAGGCTGTTTAGTATTGGGGAGGTGTTACACCAGGTCTCTGGGTGTCAGCAACAAAACTACACAAATCACTGCCATGGTTTTGAAACTTTTCACTTTTGTGTATTTAGCTGGTAGCAATGAATATTTCTCTTTGAAACAAACTTGTACAATTACCTTTATAGGAATGTCCCATACAAAGCAGGAAGGCATAGTGTATTAGCTAGAACCAGAAAGCAATAAAATGGAGGACTATTGATCTGGAGAAACAATCCATAAAGGCCAGCTTTTTTCTTCAAATTTGATTTTTTATTTTTAAATGTATAGTAAATGTGGCATAAAGTGTGAAAATGTAAGGCTTTGAAATGCAGAGCAAAATAACACTGAATGAAAAAAAATCAGATTTTTCTCATGGCCATAAATGCATGTAATGGAACACAGTTGATAAAATAACTGTGAAACTTTGACTAAAGCATGCACTTTTCGACTTGCATTTGAACAGTGTTTCCCTTAGTAACCAAATGTTTACTGAAGCAAAAGATTACTTGGAGGCCACTGAAGTAACTATCACTATGCTCATTATTACCAAGTCTTTTAAAATCTAATTTATTTATCATTTTTTTTCTCTCCGTGTTCTTTCATCCCATTTCACATCATATCCCTTCTGTGTCTCCTTCTACCTAGACAGAAAATCATACACTGGCACCATATGGCCTCTCTTCACAATAATAATCCTACGTCCTTTTACTCAACCTACCCTAAACTTCCTCGCACTCGGCTTATTTACTAATAGTCTGCTTCAACCAACACCACATGCAATGCAGTGCATGATCCAATCACTTAATGTGCTGACACATATATCCAGTTCCCTGGTGTTGCCTCCCAAATTTGTCTTCTTACCTTGCTCCTGTCATACACTGCTGTATAACTATCACTTTCAACTACACATTACTTAAATACTTTTCCCTCAAGCCTCAGTTTTTAAAAGGTTGCTCTTGCAAATGACCTTCTCTTTTCCTTCTTTAAACTTTTTTATTTGAAACATTATTTTACTGATACATTAGATTTTATTCATGACTTAAAAATGTTTTTATCTATTGTTATATTGTGTTGTATTTTGTAAAACTCTGTTAATGTTTTACTATGTGTTTTATTCACATTCATTTGGTTAAATTGCTTAAAAACATTGTATTTTTCTTATCTGCTTTTTTTTATCTTTTACATATATATTTACACTTGGAGCTTTTCTCAACAGGCTTCCACTGAAAAGAAGTAACATGTCCAGACAGACATTCCTGATAAACAAATGTTAATAAAATAAATAAGTACAATATTTAAACTCTTAAGAAACATGACTTTCACTAGAGGATGAAGGATGTTAATTAAAAAATGCACATAAATTGGGGGGGGGGTAGTAGAGATTATCTATGATTATTTATTATAGTAAAATGTCTTGCTTATATGACAGGACAAAATTATTTTAATGTGTTGGTAGTATCATATATAAATTATACCATACAAGGCAAAATATGATTTTGTTTTTATATTACAGTTGACACAGCAGGGTGGAGGCAATTTTCTACTTAAATCAGACGCTAAGTTCATAATAACTTCGGACAGTAAGTGAACAGGCATATACAGAATTCGCCTTTTACTTGTAGACAGTTTGACAAAAGTAGTCTCTTAGAGTTCTTTCAACTAAATTTTATTTGCATGAATGTTGTACTGAGCAAGTATTCTATCTGAGAAGGTTACACTGGATAAAATGCTATTAAAATGTGGTTGCACTTGTACAAGTCAGTGAATTTAGGGGTTTGGACTGAGGTTAAGACTAGTGTTTTAGTTTTTGTTACCATTATGATTACAGTCAGGGTTAGAATTAGGGTGCCTGTTATAACAAAGGCATTTTAAAATAACTTTAAAAGAAAATATACGATGATTGTCAATGAAGGTTCAAATAATGTCCTTAAAATTTGTTGAAAAAGAAAGTATTTCCTACATTCAATACCCTTAATAAAATGTGCAGATAAGAGTGCCCATCAGGGAGTTCTGTGGAAACTCTTGAAGAGCAGGCTGCTGTGTTTAGGATGCATGACACATGTGTCTTTCCGTTGTGTTGTGCTTCTACACCCCTTCTGCAGCTAATTCTACCCGTCTTGAACCCTCTGATGAAAATCATGGTGTGACTATTAGAACCGATACATGAACTCTCATGTCAACTGCAGTAAAAGTGGCAAAGTTCCTCATATGGTTAAACTGGAGCCTGTTATGTGTAGAATTATAGTCAAAGGTATAGTTCAATGTGCAGAAGGCTAATGCCTTGACTGCAGTCCAAAGAACTTGGGTACATCTAGCCATTTCAAGCACAAATGGGACCAAAGAAGAGAGATGGAAATGAATGGTCAAATGTTGTCTCATCTATTTCAGGCAGATGGAGGTAGCTTGGCCTAGTGAATGACTGGCACTTGATGAGACCAGGTGGTGCAATAGCTGTGATAAAGGCTAAGGATGGTTATTTAGGTTTGCAAAGATACAAAACAATGCCGGGAATAGATAATGCTGTGTGCATAAAACTGTACATGTAATGGTCAAAAGCACTGCAGACCGGCACTTTGGCAGGACACCTGTCATCTACCATGTGGGGGGATTTAGTAGTAAACAAAATGTCCCATCCCATTGGGAGATTTCATGGTGCTTCCCCGTGGAAGGATGTCTACTTTAGCAGTTGTATCTTTATCTTGAGTAATTTGAGGATTAATTTGCGTTTTTGACTCGGTGTCATTGCTCTTCGAAGCTCTGAAGTATTGTGTTAGTGTGTTAATAGGGCCTTTGAATTGGTATCTAGTCTCTGGAACATGTTTTCTATTGAGCATCGTCAACTGAGGATACAAACTGTAAGCCATATGCACCAAAGAAAGACTGGAGATTACTGCTCTTTTGCATGTCTCTGATGTGTCATTAGTGAATGCAGCATTGGAGACTTAATGGATTAATGATGAACTATTGCATTTTGTGGCAATGTTAGATGCTCATTTCATTAAAAAAGTGTTTTTCTCAATGACTAAGTGGATGCTATTTTCTCATTTGCAGTTGAAATTTACGGTGTTAAAATGTCAGGGCCGTGAGCTACAGTAGTTTTTTTTTTTATTGACAATTTAGTTGAATTGAATGATAAAAGTTAAGGAAGGAATTTATGCATGATTGGACTATTGGAGAAAAAAGAAGGTTTGTATTATATGGATAGTATAAGTGATTACACTTGTACTCGGGATTATATACAACTGCATTGTTCTAAAGGATATCTGAGCTATGTTTGGGATTATTGGATAGCTGCTCACAAATACTTTTGTTTTCAATCATGGAATGCTGTTGAACAAGTGTTTTTGCAGCTCTAGAAATTTGATAAAGTTTGCTTGCTGGGGGAGAGAAGTATAAACTTTCACAATGATTATTATGTACAGACGGCGGAACAGATAGCCACATTTTTTTGGCTTATAAGAGAGTATAAGAAAAATGTAAAGTTTTCTTTGGGTTATCCAGTGATTTGGGAGGCATTTTTTCTTATGGGTATGGCTTGTTTTTTTGTAGCAATAGTGGATATGGGTAGCGCTGTGCAGTATAGCAGTAAAATTACTGAGAGTGTTTTTGAAGATGGAGAATGGGTGAAAATAGTATCTTAAAATTGTAAAATTGGCAAGAATACTTTAATTATTTGCAATGTTGTATGGACAATGTGGACATATGTGTATATATGGGACATGACTGGTTGATTCTATGAAGCATTTTGCTTAGTTTGCCATAGAAGATTTAGGAATCTATTCAATTGTTTTATTTAAAAGGAATAATTATTTTGATGTTAAAGGTACACATTTGGTAAAAGAAGCTCTCTGTTAGTTTTTGTGGATTTCAATACTTGATACTATAAATGTCTGCATTATTGTTTTTCAGATATACTACATTATGTAGTGACAGCAAAGGGTGGAGAACTCTGATCCTTTGATTATACGGATATTTGGAATGAGCTGGAGATGTTTGATTGCGCTTCCAATATTGTGAATGGTTTTGACAGGTTTTTGCTTAGCCTGTCATTCATCTGGCTTTACTTAAATTCTCCACAATTGTCAGAAACAGTTATCAATATGGAGTGTTAAGTTCTTCAGTGATGATTATGGGGGTGACTAGTTGATGATGTAGGCCCTCACTCTTTTGATGGTTGATTTGTGATATTATTTTATATTTCAGGGCACAGGTTTTTGCAAGTTGGAAAACAAATTCTCTTCTTAGGGGAACAGTTGATTTCTCATGGTGTGGCATATCTCTGCCCTAGTATATGGAGGTACAGCTTATGAGTGATATTTGAGTTTGCTACATTATAAAAAGCAGTGAGTTTTATAGTTTTGAGTGAAGAGTGGATTGGATTTTTTTGTTGATTCATGTTCTCGTGATCATAATCTTGATGATGGGCCCTCGTGATCCTCGTCCCGAGTCTAATGTTTATTAGTACTAGGTTAGGGCAACTGACTTTCATGCTATTTATTTGCTCATACTGGGTAGTAACCTGTTCTTAATGGTATGAGAAATATCCATCCAAAACGTGAAGACAAAAATTATGTTGCAAGAGAAGCAAAAAGTCTGGGATGGATATTTACTGTGCTAACAGGAGAGAATGTGCTTGTCTTTCTAATGTAGCTAATGCAACAAATTTAGACAATGTGCCTAGTACCTCCCAGGATTTTCATGGGACCAATGGCAAGTTACCAGGGAATCAACAAAAGGGCTTCCAGAAACAACACTGGAAGAAGGGACAACAGACCAAACGGAGGAGACAGTGGATGTTGGTGCTGATCCCCGTCCACTTGGTGCAATCATGGAGGATGGGTCCCAATTGCAGATTCTTTATAATAGCACTGGTGACTTTAAAATATTTAATTTTTCTGACTTTGTGCCATCTCCTATTTTAATTGAAACGTTGGCTAAGGGTTTCACATTTGTGCCTTCTGCCCGGAGTGACTTAGTGAGAACCTTGGTGGATCTGAAAAGTTTTACCAGGAAACCAAACCTAAATGTTCTACTTGGTAACAATAGTAACTTGGTGAATGACTTTAGGGTTGCTAGTGTTTTTAACAACCCCGCTGCAGACTTCCATTCTACCTTTTGAAAAAGTATGTGAAAATTATATAAGGAGTCTAGTGAATAATATATTTGTTCACCATAATTATATCAATAATTTAACATCTTGTGAAAAGGATGCTTTGGAAGGATTGAAATTTGCTGGTATTCGCATTATCAAGCCTGATAAGGGAGGGGGGCTTATTTTTATGAAAAACGACGATTACATTCGGAGAATGAGCTTGCTGTTGTCTTGTGAAGCATATGAGAAGGTTTCTAGAAATCAGATTAATGAGGCATATCAACGCATTAAAAGTTTTATTAATAATGTGTTTATTGATGGCTCTGTGGATATTGATTAATTTAATTATTTGAACATTATCAGCCCAATTGTGCCCATTATTTTTGGGTTGCCAAAAATTCATAAGGACTTGAATAATCCTCCGTTACGTCCCATAGTGGATGGTAGGCAATCAATAACATATGGTTGTGCCAAATTTATTGACAATAGACTTAAACAAGTCCTTTTGAATGAGTCTCACATTTGTAGGGACTCTTGGGCATTTTTGGAGGCTATCAATAAACTACCCTTTAGTGATGAATACAACTTTCTTACAATTGATGTTCGTGATTTATACACTTCTATTCCCCAGGATACTGGAAGGAATTGGGTGAGAGATTTCTTACTTGACAAACGGGTTGATGGTCCCACTATTAATCTCAGTGATTACTTATTGGACCTGGTGCTTAGCAATAATTTTTTCATATTTAATAAGGAGTTTTATTTGCAAAAGACAGGGGTAGCCATGGGCTCCCCCTGTGGTGCTACTTTTGCAAATTCAGTAATGGCCTATTGGGAGAAAAATTATCTATTTAAGGATGATATCTTCCAGAGTAGGGTTGTGTGGTACATCCGGTACCTGGATGATATTTTTATCCTATGGAAGGGTGACCGACCCATGGCATCGACTTTTGTTGATCATATTATGAGTTTTACAAACTTTTTGAGTTTTACCTGGGATTTCCAGAGTGGTAAAATTTCTTATCTGGATATTGAAATTGCTAAGGATAGGACCAATGGGTTTTATATATCTCTAAGATTTTTAGGAAACCTACATACTTTAATGCTTTCCTTCATTTCACCAGTTTTCATCCTTGCCATCAGAAGAGGGCAGTGATTAAGGGCCAGCTAGTTAGAGCAGCGAGAATGGTGTCACTTGACTGTGATTTCTTGACAGAATGTAACCTCCTGAAGGATATGTTCCTCAAGAGGGGATACCCAATGGGACTCTTGAACCAGCTGCTCAAAGAAGTGCTCGACAAAAGAACTAGGGATGTGTTTAGACCATTATTATTGGCCATAGGGGATGGTAAGCAACAGAATGATTTTAATCCAGCATTGACCCTGACTGCACCTTTATTGAGCTCCTCAGAAGAGAGTTGTCTAACACCATATATAGGGCCGGCTGATCCTGTTGATGAAGCTTGTATGGTGTCAACTAGAAAGCCCGTACCATTACAGATGACCGATGGCATTAATACTGGGTTTATTACCACCTTTTCAATGGATGCCCCACTACTGAGAGCCATATTGACGAAGAACTGGTGCTTCCTATATGAGGATGCCACCATTAGGGATAAGGTGGGCGAGTCACCAAAAGTAATTTTCAGAAGAGGCTGGAATTTGAAAGCAATCCTTGATAGTTGTAAGCCTCTCGAATATCCCGCACATTGTGGTATGTTGAAATGTGGGAGATGCCGGATGTGTAAATACATTAACACCACTAATTCCTTCAGTGTGGGTAACCAACGTTATCATATCAAGGGAAGATTCAACTGTGAATCTAGAGTTATTGTTTATCTGAGCACTTGCCAGAACTGCCCAGCCTTTTATGTTGGCAGGACAGAAAGGCCCTTGAAGAACAGGATTTATGAGCATGTTTATAATATTAATAAACTGAATTTAAATAATGCTCTGGCTAGGCATGTTAAAACTAATCCTTCTCATTGTTTCCTGTTTCTTGCCATTGATAAAATAGTGGATAATGATAGAGGGGGGTCCATCATCTTTCAAATTGGATGAAAAGGAACTAGCATGGCAGCTGAGA